>NC_090023.1:95757804-96060834 GCF_037176765.1 Anolis sagrei
TAATTTCACACTTTGAACTCTTCTGTTCACAATATTTGCTCTTCCTTGGTAGCTATTCTTTTCCTTGGATGCCTAAACTGTAGTTTTAATTGTTCAAAAGAAGATTGTAAGTTACTGCTATGCAAAATTTGGGGAATGAATGGAAATATTATTTCAGAATTTCTATTGGACAATGCTTTCATTTTGCCCGCTGTGCTATGTTCTGTCTAGTACCCATGTTTTATGGAACTTAAGCGGCCTCATGGATTTCACTTTACTATCACAAGAGTGTTTTTTTAATCATTAATTCTTCTGTTTCAATATAAAAGGAACTATAAGGATATTTTGTTTGTTTGTTTTTAAAAAACCCTCTTAATGTGTTCTACTATTTTCAAGTTATAATTTGTATTATTATTTCATTTATCATTTTACCAGAACTGAAGGTATTGTTCACATGGAGGCCCCATTTTGAAAATCACATATTATTCCAAATATGAAATGTTTAATATTATTTTCATGGACAAGCAAGCATGCCTTCTTTATGAAGTGCAAATTGATAATTATGTGTTTTTGTCAATTGTTTGATTATGCTTCACTATTGTGATTTTCGTCAAAGATCAGGATTCAGAGGGCTCCGTTTGTGTACCAAGTAGTAGTTTTGACTTTTCCCCTTTGAACAGCAGATCCAAACACCATAACCTGCTCATGACGTTTCTCCCAGTTTCAAAATGACAGTTACCTCAAGGTCACAGGGGATGGATGACTGCTATTTGACAAATAGGATTTCCTATTCGTTGGATATGCTGAATTGTGTGTATGTTTATGGATTAAGGTCATAATGATATGATGGGAAATGAATACATTGTATGCTAAGTTTTATAACTAAATTTCTTACTAATTTTTCATCACATGTATTGTCCTCAGTTTCTAACAGCATTTTCTGATAAAGCTTTTTGTGATACATATGAAACTCGGAAGGTTTACTGAGGATTCGAGTTGTAATTGATTTGCACACATTCAAAAATTATACATGTATTTCAAATCATTTTTGAATGCATATTAGAGCAATCGTTTGTGATCAGACTTAATGAATTGTCACGACATACAGTAATGTTTCCTACTGTTTTTCTTATTGTTTTTCGTTTTTATGTTAGTGTGGAGTTAACATCCTTTATTTTTTACAATTCAGATTTTGACTTTTTTGTGTTGCACCTTTTTACTTTTTTTCAATTTTTGGATAGTTCTTTTTCTTTAAATTTTTGGGAACCTGCTGTTTTTGAATTCACTTTTTTCCCTTTATTCTCCTGCTCACTCTGACCCCAGGAGCCAACACAAAGAAAAGCGCAGATGATATTACCAGTAATGATCGTGGGGAAGATGAAGGTATTTTTTGGTTTTTCCCCCCAAAAAACTCAACCCTGATATGCATGAACATGAACTTTCCCCTCTTCCTTTATTTGATCACACTCATCCCAGTGTGCTTTGCTTTCTTTTTATCTGGAATTTGAACTTTCCTTCCCAACCTCTTTTTTTAAAGCACACAATATAGCATTTAGATGACTGCAACCCCCTTTTCAGATATATATTGAGGTTATATGTGATATTTGTGAAATGAGTAACATGCATATTATTTACAACCAAATGATTCCTTATAACCATTCCCAGATTTTGCCTAAGAAGGAAATAAAATGGAATAGAAACCTTGCATGTGTATCTCTTTCTTTATCCTTTTGGTATATTTTGTAACCTCACCTTCACCTTATTTCCTTCTTTTTCTTCCCCATATAGTGGATGCAATTACTACCTCTACTGTTTCTTTTGGTGTTTTCCGTGTTTTATATGCTAAGAAAAGTGCAGGATGATTTTCAGTTTGTTTCATTCTGTTCTTTAACACCTGTTTCTTGTGCACATATCCAAGGCAGCATTACCACCACCCTTTACTCCCACATAGCTCCCAACCAGGAATACATTTTGTATATTTATATAGCATGCAACAGTGATATTTATTGTCTTGAGAGATTCTCCACCCCATTGCATGCTGTTATAAACATGCAAGAAAGCATAGCCATGCCAGCAAATGGTTTTAATTCAGTATGTGGGAGTTCTGTGGGTGCAAATTGCTCAGGTGGCATCAACCATGCCATTCTGATAGGTGGGAAGGAGATCCCGCTGTTTGTGTTTGGAACCATTGCTTTGATTGTTCATTAGAGCTTTTTCAAGAATTCAAGCTCTTTCCTTAAACACAGTAAAAGTTTGCTTGATTGCAAACCCTAGTAGGCTTACATAAAGATATATGATGCTAGTAATAGAGTTAAATATGTGCGTGGTGAGAAGATATATATTATAATTACATCAATCTGAAATTTCTTCTGAAGTTCAGTGAAAAACCTTAATTCAGTAAATAAATGAATGAAATCTCACTTTTCTTCCACATACAATATCCTTTGGTGGTAGCCTTCTTGGACATTTTTTTAAATTTTAAAATAAATCTAGACTCATATTGTTGCATCTCTTGTCCAAGACTTGCACAGATAAACAGCTATACTATGTGACATCTTAAAAAAATTAGGTATGCCATCATTTGAAGGTAATCTGCTGATGTAATGTTAGCCATTGAGTAGAGTCAGAGCCAAAACTTGGCAAGTCCACCGGGATTTTTTCATCCTCTTTCTTCCCCATCTTTTCTTTTTCTCTTAATTTTGTCACTACTTGGCATGCTGTAAGAAATGGAAAAAATCTGGCCAGAAAGCTGAACAAGATCCCATTGGAGAAGACTTCTGAAATATGATTGAGGACCATATGAAATTAGGCTGTTGATTGCTTATGATCTTAGACCAGTAGTTCCCAACCTTTGATCCTCCATGAGTTTGAGACCTGAGCTCTCTGGAGCTCCAGACCAATTGGTCAGTAGTCAGGAGCTGAAGTTGAAAACACCTGGAGGACCAAAGTTTGGAAAGCACTGCTTCAGACCATAGGTTGCCAATTTGCAGAGGATGATAAATTATTTACTACGTCACTTGCCTGTGACTTTTTCATGATTTCTTTTCTGAGCCCCATTCTGTGTCATTATTCTCTTCTGGTATTTTTACAGTGTTTCAACTAGTATTGTAACATTTGCCCTTTCCTTTTGCTACCGAAATGTGTATAGTATTATGTGGTCACCTTTTAATCTCTCTCTTTCTCAAAAGTTCATCATAACTGTGCCTTTCTGACCTCTCCAAGAGCAGCTGCTAAGACCTCTACTTTCTTGTTATTGTTACCATTCACCTTTTCCCCCTGAAGTCTTTCACTGCTGGGTTACTGTGTTCTGAGTAAAGAAATTAGACATTTATTTCCCACTAAGACTATAGATATTCATACTTTAGAATCCCTAGTGCTGAAGGATTGCTTTGAGAGACGATTCACTATAGCCCTGAAGTGGCAAGTTATTTTACACTTAACTTCTCTTTTCTGGAAAATATATCATATATAAAACCTATTTAAATCTATTCAAGTGTTTAAAATGTTAATATGTGAAGGGGAGGAGTGTGCAACACCACCTTTTTCAACACCATTTTCGTCATCCTTTAGATATGAAGGATGGCAGATGTGAAGAGGAGAGATTATATTCTCTGTGACACAAAAATTCTCTATTCTCTCCTTGTGCCCTTTCATTTATAATTTTATTTTCTGTCAGAACATTCCAAGTCATTCATCAAAAGTACCCAGAAGAGACAAACGTTATTATATGGCCTGTATAATTTTGTTAAAATTTAGTTGGTTTTGGTAAAACTTCAATTTAAGAATGCTGTACTTTAAAAATCTATCAAAAAACTGGCTGAGGAGCCTTTATACCTCATCCCTAATTCAATTTGGCCAATGTTCCTCCCAGCTAGGGTATACCCATCCAGTCAATTATAACTTAATAAGGTATAGCAATAATTGGAACTAACAGTTGGATTCAGGTCTTTAATGTCACACATATTCATGGGAGCATCTAGTTTGTTTTATGTACTTATTGGGGGAAATCTTTATCAGTTTCAATAACTTCAAGACAAAAAGATTTGGAAAAATTATGCCTACCGCTACTATAATTAGTTTATTAAATATTTAGGAAGGATTTTTTTCCTTATAAAGTTGTGTTTGAACCTTCTGATAATGGGACTTCTTTGTGAATTTCTTTTTCTCATTAGTTTTATAATATTTGGGTATTTGTAGTAATTTACCACTTTTCAAAAGCCACACAGTTTTCATTCTCACACCACCCCCCCACCCCAGCCCATGGAGCGAGAAATATGCTATGCCCGTAGCAGTTTTTTTCAGAGTTCATCCTGAAGCACTTTTTCATTACTTTGTGATTGTGCTCCTAATAGACCTGAGATAGGAACAAAGGAAAAATATACATGAAGTGAGAGATTATTCTAAGTACTATGTTTATTGATACAATAGGGGATTTTTTTCCTTTAATACTTGCATTACTTTCTTGTGTTCTCCCTACTTGTGCTCTTTTCAGACATACACGATCAAAACAGCAAGAAGCCAGTGATGGTATATATCCATGGTGGTTCATATATGGAAGGTACAGGCAATATAGTGGACGGCAGCATATTAGCAAGCTACGGAAATGTCATTGTTGTGACCATCAACTACAGACTAGGGGTTCTAGGTAAGTTTTTTTCTTCTCTTTCTTGATTCAGTAAGCCATGAAAGTTTTTTAGAGTCATATTTATTATCATAAAACCACAGTTTTGTATTTTCTGGTCCAGTTTGTTTCAGAGAAACCCTATAGGATGGATGATGCAATATAGTGTGACAGAAATGTATAGTCTTGTTTTGAAGTATTTGATTGCAATTTGGATATGTTTTAATATCATTTAAACATATGAGTCTCTTCTATACATTATCAGAAAGTGAACTTGGGATAAATCAACTCTTGCTATATTTGTTATTCTTTTGGGGCCTACCTTGTGATTTTTCAGGCAACATGGTAGCATAGAAAAACTGAATTGTATTGGCAGTGATATTTTCTTCTGTTGTGCTGTCATTGTTTTAGTTGGGTCAGATATTTCTGGTTATGTTATTAGGATCTATTGAAAGTGGCACATGTTATGCTATCTACTTACCTTCAGTTGCCTTAGGTTTCTTTGTGGGCTTGCCCTTAGTAATAAATTACTTGCTGCAAATGAGACAGAGCTACATTTGAATATAAGCAGACATCATTGTGTCAGATTTTCCCCTTTGTAACATGGAATTTTCTACTGTGTTGAAATATGCAAACTGTGGATGCCCAACTATTGCATTTCAGTATCTCAAGCTTCCAAAAGGGAGCATAGGTTTCATGAAGGTCATTGTAATTTTCCCACTGACACTTGACTGGATTATATTTTCTTTCAAGGCTTCTTGTAAAAGTTAAAGGCCAGCTACCAAGGGAGGTTAGATTGGTTCTCTTTCTGTTGTTCTTCTCTTTTTCAGCAAAGGCACTCTTATTCAGGAAGGATTTTGGAGTGTAAGCTGGTCTATTAGATATTTTAATCGGTTGAATGCTATGTGTTTCTTTCACCGTATTTTAATGTCAAGTTTTAATTAAGATTTTTTTTTAAAAAAATAATCTTTATTTTGTCAATGTTAGCCATTTTGAGAGCCATTTTGATGAAAGGAATTATATCAGCATATTTGATAAAAACAAGTAAAAAAACAACAACATACAGATTACCATATTAATTTGTCTATATTTCATTACCAATAAAACTATTAGTTTGTGGTTATTTTAGGATTGTGTGTAGATCTTTGCTTTATAAAGAAAATCCTCATCTAAGGTTGGTAAACTAAACTCTTCAATTGAGTTTAATTTTTATGATCCTTAAAAGAACCAAATAAATAAATCCATTTTAACCTGCAGTCTGACACTCACTTCTAAAGAGAGTTTTCTTCTGTAGCATTATATGTCATTTTATGTGGTACTACACTCTAGGAATGTGCAACAAAACCATGCTGTTTTCAGTCCAGTTTTTAGCTAACCCCTTATTCTGTTTACTGGAAAATTTCAGAAATGGAAGGGGGGGGGGTCCACTTTCATTCAGGAAATATTCAGCCCATTGGTTATAATGAGGAAAATTTAGAGGCTAATTTCTCTGTCATTTTTAGGCTTATCTGCATGAAACCTACCTCAGTTGTAGATCACATTTATGACTGCCGGCCTGCCAAGTTTCATAACAATTCATAAATCAATTTTTAAAATTATTTTAAGTTTTTACCATGACATTTTTTTTAAAAAAATTAGACAAACCACAAGAGAGGGTTCTAGGAATTGTAGTCTCTGGTTGCATCTATTCTCAGCCAAAGAGAGCATGGACACAACTAGGCCTTTTATTTCCTGAGAAACACAAAGAGAAAAACTTCAACTCCCATCTTGCCCCCGGAGCATCTCAGAGGCTTTTCAATGCCTGCCCCATGCAAGTGTTGCTGGGAAAGCGAGTTCCCAGTAGAACCCTCTCTGGAGGAGGGGCTTAGGGAAGTTTTTCAGAAGAAATGCCAGGGGAAGGAAGAAGAGGAGGAGCTCCTGGCAGCAGGCCTTTGCCTCAAGTGCAGAGAAGGAGCCCCAGCAGCAGGCCTCTGCCTCAGTGCAGTTAACCCCATAATGTCCAGTAGCTGAAAGACACCAACTCCTCTTGATTTCTTTCAGCTGGCTTTCAGGCTCTCCCCCACCCATCCTGTTTTTGGGGATTTAGCAACCAAATCACTGAATTTTCCAAATCCGTTTCACTCCAACCAAATATGTGCACAGCCCTACTATACTCTAACTTTCAATTTTGAAAACAGTGTGCAAGTCATTCTCCACCACCAATCAATACAATGTATCTGTACATCTCAGTTCTACTTATATCAAGATAGATGCCTGCACTACACAAAATAATCTACACATTCAGCAGGTAGTTTAAGGTACTATCCAAGCTGTACTGTAGATCAAGATACATAGAAACATTGTTGATTCTATTAAATATCTAGAAGCATTTCTCCATTAAGGCCAAGACTGGTTGACATTTTTTGACAGTTTGGTCTTTTTCAATTCATAGAGACAGCTCTTAATAATACCATGATATGTGATAGAGGGACAAGATCAATGTGCTCTTTTCATTATATTTTTATTGGATTTTTTAGTGAAGAAAACCTCATTGAACAAACTTTGCATTTTGCACAAAATATGTTTGTGAATTTTTCTTGACATAGACTAATGACTGTTTTTCTCTTTTATGTTGAAAATTCTGTTCAATGCATAATGCAATCCACAGTCTTTTCTCACACAACCTATTTTACTGTCTTATGAATAGCAATAAGTCTACAAAAACAATTCAAATTGTATAATATTATTGGCATATCTGGAATCTCCCCTTCCTTAAAAGAAAAAAAATTCTAGATGGTTTCATGACTAAATATATCTGTTTTGTTTTTCTCTGATGGGAGGTATTATCAGGGAACTAGTTAGGCAGGGTAAGCAAAAAAACATATCCAAAGTAGCTTGAGAGCTAAGAGTGAATGATTCCCACCAAAGGCTAGAAGGATGCAATCCACACCAATTTGTTATTCCCATTTAAATAAGTTTGTAACATCTATTTTTGGATGTACCTTCAGATGTCATATCAATTTACACTTAAAGTTCCAAAATAAAAGGATTCCTGAATTGTTCTTTTGTGGATATCTTAGGGTATGGGTCTAAATCATGGGAAACGCTAAGAAAGAACATGAGAGGTTCTACACATGCTTTTTAAATAATCCTTCTGGGTTTTTTTCTGTTTTTGGTGATTTCAATCTGCAGTGGTGTAGTATTCTGAATGAGGTGTGCCAATGGAACTGACTTCTGAGTCTACATGTATACAGTTGCATTTTAATGGTATTGTCTAATTTTACACTCTTCTTACAGTTGGCTCATGGCAATCAATTTATCTCATATTATAATATATGAGTATTTACAAATTAAACACCTGCTTAGCCTAAGAATTTTTCTTTGTTTAGGCTTTTGAATGCTAATGAAGAAGGATCTGTGTAATAACAATATCAGCTCTGCTGTATAAATGTCAGGGAAAGGCAGTTCAACTTCCCCAGCATTGATATGCATATAAAATACAACAACCTCCAGCAGTTCTGACAGATATGCACTAATGTGTTTAAAACTGCTGAGTTTCTATAATAAGCCAGCTGCTTGCAGGAACCAGTACTCTCTGCTACAAAATCCAGCATATTCAAGAACTGTGTGTTTCCTTCTTAGTTCTTCTAGTTGCTATACTTAAAAGGCTGCACATATCAATCCCTTTAATCAGATATAGTAAAAAATTTCAAGGAGGGATCCATGCCTCATTTATGAAGAAATTCAGCAAAAATAATGCTGACAATTGTAAGGTTCTGTAATAATTTTACTATTATTTTACTCATCTGCCAAACCTTTCTGTAGAAATTTTATAGGAATTCTACCCATCTTAATGCTCAGGGTCATAAATCCTACTGACAAGTGGAGATGTGCATTAAAAGATACTGGAAGAACCTGCAAATATTCCTTATACAGGCAATCCCCAAGTTACAAACAAGATAGTTTCTGTAGGTTTGTTCTTAAGTTGTATTTGTTTGTAAGTTGGAACAGGTACATGTTTAATTGTAACTCCAGCCACACACACACACACACACACACACACACACTGTATATGGTGTAGAAAAGGATTAACACCCCCGTGGTCTTTGTTTTGCTGTCTGTGCCCATGTTCAGAAGATTGCACATCACTTCTCTGTGATAATTGGATTTTGAAAAAAAATGCTCCTTGTGGAAACAAGGGTTCGGGATAAAGCTTCAGTGGAAACATTAATGTATGCATATGAAGAAAAATTAAGTCTGAAAAAACAGTAAAAATGAGAACAAAAATATGACAAGGAAAAGGAAGCAGCATTTGGAGGAACACAGTAACTGGGCCTCTTCTACACAGCCAGATAATGCATTATATGAGATTAACTGCATTATATCAGGGAGGATTTATAAGAACCAGGGAGGAATTATAAGATGGTCATAAATATTCTTTACCAGACGAGTGGGATCACATCGTGCAGTCAATACAATTCCAGGTAAAAATTGTTAAACAAAAAATTTAGTCTCAGCATATCATAAGCCAGAAGTCACAATGATGCAATAAGTTAAAACCAAGGCATAACTATTCACAAGTCATTTCAAATTAAGACGTTTCACAGTAAAGACCTAAAGAATCAAGAGTCAGAAGCAGTTGTTCCGAGCACTATGTTTGACCCAAACTGAAGCTTATGTACTGTTGCCTCAAATCCTTACTAACCACCTCATCACACTTATAGCCCCCCCCCCCCTTCATTTTATGGGCAGGCACCATCAATTTACTGGGAATCATGTCTGCCATCAGATGATTTCCAGTTGTCGCTCCTACCCCCCCCCCCCATCACAGAACTACAGAGCAATTGTGAAATTGGGCAGAGCTGCAAACATGCAGAAAAATGTTGAAGTTAACCAAAATAGTGCTAAGAACCCATTATTTTGGCTCAAAACAACATGTGATGGGGTCCCTGACTATCTCAGCTCTATTTCAGAGCTTACCATGGTGAAAAGAGACATTCCAATGGGCGGTCCTTAGCACCGAGCTATCATGCCTCTTTACAGAAGTGCACAATAACTCCTTCCTTTTGCAAAATACTTTTTTTTAAAAAAATATGAATGATAGATATAGCATAGTAGAGGTATTGTAGAATAGAGAACAGGCAGTTTTCCTTTGCTGGTTTGTTCCAATTATAATATTGTACTTAGCAGAGAGTTGTCATCCCTATTTATAGAAATGCATGATTGCTTCTTCCTATTCCTGTTTCAAGGGTCCAATGGGTTTAGACGCACAACAATTGGATCCCATGGAAAGCAATGGTTTAAAACAGCATCCCTGTCTTAATTTTCCAATGGGTTTTGATGCAGAACTATTGCATCCAATGGGAAGCAGTGGTTTAAAACAGCATCCATTTCTCAAGGTTTTAATGGGTTCAGAAGCAGAACAATCGGATCCAACTGAAAGCCATGGCCGGCCTTTAGCACAGAAAAACAACTGTGAGCTAGAGAAATTAGGCACCACTTAAGTGGGGAGGTATTTTATGGCACCATAAAACAAATACCAGAAAATGCAGGTGATCAAAGGAAGCAGAAAGTCTGAGATCAAGACTCTTCCTCATAGAGGATGGAGCGACAGCACCTCTCTGTGGCCGGAATTGAGCACAATCTCCAGGGTGTCAAAGTTGGGGAAAATGCTGATATAATACCTCTATTTGTTGTCTGTCCTGTCTGTTCAATGGCATTGGATGCTTGCAGTATATGTGTTCTGTGATTCACCCCATTGAAGCATCCCTGTCTCAAGGGTCCTATGGGTTTAGATGCAGAACACATCCCATGGAAAGGGATTCTGGCAGATTTGCATGAAGAAAAAAAGCTGGGGGCAAACACTTATTTCCTGTGTGTGATGAGGAAGATAGAAGGTGCCTATGGGGAAGTACTAAAAATCTGATGAGAGAACGAATGAAAATGAGCTAGGTACTATCAGCTCCCAATTCCTCTCTTATTTAACTTAAGGATGCCTCTCAATACTGACATCTGATAAGGTCCTAACGGCCAGCTTTCAGCAATTCAGTTATTTTCCTATGAGTTTTCCTAAGGGTGATTTTATTTGGAAGAACTGATCACTTTTCCTGGTGGAATTCATGTGAGCACTTCCCACCATCCATGTCTACTCTTATGGACTGGAGGAAGTTCCAATATGTTTTCCCAAGGTTGGAGCTTTTCTCTTCTGGAGATGTGGCTTCCTGCATCTTGGAAGGTCCTTCCAAGACTCACAAAATCCTTATCATGCTATGATCGTACTGTAGAACTTTTCTAGTCGAGGTAATGGCCTTGAACTGAAATGCACATTTTCTACACATTTGACATCATGGTCAGAGTGTACCTGTCAATGAGTACTTTAATAGGTTTCTGTTGGTGTTCCAGAAATAAATTTTAATCTTCATGTGAATGACTATGGGTTTGAGATGAGTCAGAAAATAATTATTGTAGATTAACTCTTTGTTATTGTAGATTAATTCTTGGTTAAAGTTGTATACCATCTTGAGTTTACTGTTTAGAGACAATCAGGATATAAATTAATGAAACAAAATAAATAAATAAATAACTTCAGCAACTTGTTTTTGCTTATACAAATCTGTAGTTGTATTCTCTAGGGTTATTAAATAAGTGTTTTCAAGATTATATAGTTTACATTTAGACTTATGTTTGATTGCTTGGATACGTATTTTCTCCCCTTTTTCCTAAGAAATAGGAGTATTTGTAGTATTGTTAAATTGGAAAATCAGTGGATTTGTACATGTAAACAATTCCTGTTAGTTTCACCTACAAGTAATGCATATTTTATTTTAAAAAATCCTATTTCATAAAAGCACACAGCATAAAAATATTAAGCTACAGAGAATGACTTCATTTGACTCATTAGAAAACACAATGGACTGTTACTTTACTTGTCCTTTTATTACTTCAATGCAATAATGTTAAAGGTATTATTTTTAAAGGGCTTGCAATGAGAGAGAAGCAATTTTATTATAAAGAAACATGTACAGACCCATTAAACATTTATTTATATTTCATCTTCCTCTTTGGTACTGTATATTAAATTTTAATTATATATTGAATTGAACCTTGAAACCTTTAAAGTTTACATTTTTTCTGCACATACAGACTTTATATTTCTTCATGAAGGAGTGATTCCAGGCTCCCATTTCTTTGGACATATAAGCTACATCTTCTCCACTGAAATGAGTGTTTATTTTTAACATTGGCTCATTAGCCCACAATGTGGGAAGCCCACATTCCTAACCCAGATTCATCAAATGAATCCACCATTGACAGCAAATTTCTAGTGAGTATATGCTCAGTGAAATACAGATTTTTGCTATTTTCACACATATGGTTGATAATAAACATTTCCTTGTGCGGTAAATGATATTAGGAATACAAAGTATTATGGATACATAATGCTATACAATATGTGATGCATTTCAGCTAAAGTAACTTTGAACTGAGTAGCGAACAGTGATCTAAAATCATACATGATTTCAATATTTGTATGTTTCAGTACTCCAGAATTCATAGTTCATCATACTCTGATTTTATATGGAGCACATGGCATAATTTATGTGACAGGATGTTATACTGACTGTTATAGAAAGATAACTGTAATACAATCATTCTCAGTTTTCTGACACCTTCTGATAGCAAACTTTCTAACTTGGGGGCCGCATAGCAGGCTGGAATGGGGTAGGAGTTTCTCCCCAGCTCCCCTCCCTGCCCTTTCCTCCTCTTCATCTTATCTTTCAGAGGCAGAAAGTGAAGGAAAGACAGGAAACATTTGGATTCCAAAAGGGTTGGCTTTGGTCAGGATGAGATGGTGGACGGGAGAGAAAAAGTGTATGTATTGCCTACTGCTGATATAGAATCCTAGAGATGGAATAGACCCCCAGGGGCCATCCAGTCCTATCCCCTGCTATGCAAAAAGGCACAATCAAAGCACTCACAATAGACAGCCTCTGCGGAAAAACCTCCAGAGAAGGTGACTCCAGCATACTCTGAGGCAACCTATGCCACTCTTCAGCTGCTCTTACTCCGAGGAAGTTCTTCCTAATCTTTTCAGCTGAATCTCTTTCTCTGCCATTTGAAACCATTGCTCCCTTGTGCCCTGGTCTCTAAAACAGCAGAAAGTTAGTTTTCTCCATCCCTCCTCCTCAGTGGGACACCCTTTTAAATCTTGAAACATGGTTCACATGTTCCCTCTCTACCTTCTCTTCTCCCAGCTAAACTTCCTCCAAAAGGAAGGAAAAAGAGAAGGAATGAAAAAAGGGAAGAAGAGAAGGATGAAAGGAAGGAAGGGTGGAAGGGGAGGGAGGGAGGAGAGAGGGAAGAAAGTGAGAAGGAAGGAAAGGCAAAAGGGAAGGAAGGAAAGAAGGAGAGAGAGTGAAGAGGGAAGGGAAGAGGAAAGGAAAAATGGGCAGGAAGGAGGGAGAAAGATGGAGGCAAGAAAGGGAGGGAGGGAGGAAAGGAGGAAGGAAAAAGGGAAGGATAGGATAGGATGGTGAGAGAGGAGGGCTTGAGAAAAGAGCTCAAGATGCTGCATACAGTCTCCAGGTCTGGGTTTCCCCATGCCAGTGCTATCGATTCACAAAATGGCATTGTTGGATATGCTTCTCAGACATTGTCGAGTCTTTGTCTGTCTTTTCAACCTTCACTTAAGATGAGGTGGTGGAGATAATAACCCAAATACTATAAAGACAACTGGGCAAATAGTACAAGGACTCAACAATGTGAGGGGAAAAAAACCTTAAATAAGTAGTTAGGGGGATAACCCAGGATCTTAAATGTCTCTACAGAAGGTTGGACTGGATGGCCCTTGTGACCTCTTCCAACTCTTTGATTCTATGATTCTTCAGTATGTACAATATGTAAATTCCTCATTGTACAATGATGGATTTAGAGGCAGCATGCTAGAACAAGAATGAAAGTTCATTTTTAGGCCATGGCATGACCGGGGTCTCATCTGATGAGTTTTGTTGAAATTTATAATGTTCTCAAAATCCATTAAATTATATAATAATCAAAAGGAAGAGTATCATTCAGAAGACTGAAAACTATCATGAAAACCAGGAAGGGAGGGAAAATATCAATTCTAAGATTTAGTGAAGTATTTATTTCAAAAACTCCCTTTGGGTAGAGAGCGAATTTATGGAGTAGGGAGTGAATTTAAACAAACTGGTCCTGTCATGTGTTCACCAGTGTTGTTTTCCCTAATTCTTCTATAGACAGATGAAGACTTTTATGTTTACAACAGTACTGCTCAGAGTGATAGGGCTTTTCTGTGCTTTGTAGTTTATGTGTGTTGTTCTTTTTTTAGCAATACTGTTTTTTTTAATTAGTAGTTTAATTCTACTTTAGTTTTTATGTGATGGTAACAAGATGAAGATGATAAAAGGATGTATAATGCATAACTACATTGTGTCCTGCACAACTTCACAAAATCTTAATACATAGTTTTAATATGTACATTCCATAAGCTACTGTATGTGAAATATAGCCCCCTTCCATACAGCTGAATAAAATCCCACATTCTCTGCGTTGAACTGGAATACATGGCAGTGTGGACAAAGGGCCCTTCCAGACAGGCCCTATATCCCCGGATCTGATCCCAGGTTTTTTGTTTATGCCAGATTATCTGGCAATGCGAACTCACATAATCCAATTTAAAGCAGAAAACCTGGGATCGTACAACCCAGTTCAAAGCAAATATTGCGGGATTTTCTGCTTTGATATTCCACAATATTATATGGCTGTGTGAAAGGTGCCCTTAGTAGCACTCCTTTCATTATAGTTAAAATGCAATAGAAAAAAGATTTCATTCTTATAAGCCTCACAAGTATAGATAGTTTTTTATAAAGCTAAATATTATTGGATTATTAACTTAAAATTTTATCTATGAAAAGAAGTTTATTACTGCACTACATTTCAAAACTGAAGTGATACAAATTTCACAATACACTATGATAGCCAGCCCATTTACTTCTTCCTCTTCTAGCACCCAGATTCCTTACCAGGGTTGAATGCTGTTCATTAACAAATTTAAGAAAATAGATGAGCAGACAGGAGAAAGAGATGAGCAGATAGGAGAAAACACATCTTTGGACATTTGTCCATATTAAAAGTAATACAGTACCCAAGTTTATGGGTGAAAATGGATAAGTAACAACCCTATAGCAAATGACTCTGTCATACTGCCTTCAAGTCACTGAAAACCTCTTTATCATCTACACAGTATTAGCCTGGCAGCAGGCTGCTATCTAGATTTTTGTGTATAGCCTTGAAAATAGAATGGTTCTAAAAGAAGAGGAAAAAAATACTTAACATTTTATTAGATAACCTCACCCTCATTTTAAGCACTAGTTCAACTTGAACCTAAGGCAAGAGCTGTGATTCAGTTATTGTCATTTGTTGTTACACATGCTCTAAAGAGCTACACACACACACACACACAGTATCTTAATAATAAAACTTGTTTCTTGGAGGGCTGTGCAGGGAAAGGATTAACAAACTTGAGATAAAAAGGTATACTGATACAATTGTTTTCTTTCAAAGTGGTAAGAAATTGGTTTTTCTCCTAAACTTGCAGCAATGAGTGAAATTATTATTTATACAATTCTGTCTGCTATTAAAATGTTCTCAGATAAACCTTGTTTAAAGTGCTTATAACCTGATAATGTGTATCAGTAATTTAGCACAAAAGGTTGCTCCAAACAGCTATACTTATCATCTTCCCAAAGGTGGTGGATTAAATGCTGAAAAATTATACAGATATGGAGTCGTCCTCCCTCCGTCCCTCCCTCCCAGCCACTATTTCCCTGCCTGCCGCACTCCTGGCCCTCCCTGCCAAATTCAACTTTTTTTGTTCTTTTGCTTCTTCTCTCACTGGAATTGGGAAGAACAGGGCTGTCCCTGTTGTACTGCATCACCTCATGTCCCCTAAAAAAATCCTTCTAGTGGTCTGCAGAAAAGAAGAGATTAAAATCCCTTTCCTACTAGCAGTGCAGCTGTAATGCACTGTTGGTTCCATGATTTTCCCTTTATGAGGGAAGTCAGCTTTAGCTACAGTCAGTTTCCAATGTTTAATTATGTCTGTTGCATTACAGCAATGAACTCCATTTTGACTGCTCTTGAAAAATGACCTGAATCCACAAGTAGTACATAATAAAGAAGCCACACCATTTTTAGATGTGCACATTATTGCCCCTGGTAGTGCAGTGGGTTAAACCGCTGAGCTGCTGAACTTGCTGACCAAAAGGTCAATGATTAGAATCTGGGGAGTGGGGTGAGCTACCACTGTTAGCCCCAGCTTCTGCCAACCTAGCAGTTTGAAAACATGCACATGTGAGTAGATTAATAGGTACTGCCTTGTCGGGAAGGTAATGGCACTCCATGCAGTCATGCTGGCCACATGACCTTGGAGGTGTCTACGGACAACACCGGCTCTTTGGCTTAGAAATGGAGATGAGCACCAACACCCCAGAGTCAGATACAACTGGACTTAATATCAGGGGAAAACCTTAACCTTAACCTACATTATTATATTTATATTTATATTTATATTTATATTTATATTTATATTTATATTTATATTTATATTTATATTTATATTTCACCCTTCTCAGCCTGAAGGGGGATTAGGGCAGATTACAGAATATACATGTGCAGCAAACATTCAATGCCATTTTATGTACAGACAAGACAGACAATTGAGCAAGGAAGTATATATCAGCTCCCCCCCCCCCATCTTCAGCATCTTGGAGGCCATGGGTGTGAGTGTGTGTGTGTGTGCTGTCGCTCCATCTCCCTGCCAAAGAGCTGTGTTCATAAATTTCCTCCTATGATTGACTTGTTGGCATTCTTTATGCTTTCTTCAGAATACCTCCCCGCTATTAAGCATCACCTATTTATCTACTCACATTTACATTTGAACTGCTAGGTAGGTGGAAGCTGGGTTAAAGGTCAGGAGCTCACCCTGACCCAGGCTTCGAACGGGCAGACTTTTGATTGACAAGATTTACTGCAGCTGGTGGTTGAACCTTCTGTGTTAAAACCCAGCCCATTAGAGACCAAATATCATCACTTTTGAACTAATTCTATTTGTTTCCAATCTCAATTTGTGCTTGCCTGAGCTCAGTATAGGCGAAAATCTTCCGTCAGCTCTATGATCCTGCCAAGAATAAGAAGTGTTTAGCAGATTCTCTCTTGTGGGTCCAACCACCATGGAGAATACATGTAATAGGGCTCTCTGTCTAAAGGCATCTCTAAAAATAGGAGAAAGGCGGGATATAAAATAAGACAAAAACAAAATAATTATGGAATTCCCTTCCAATAGAGTGTGGCCTGGCTCCATTCTTATGATGCTTTAGAATGGGAATGAAAACTATATACTGGTATCATTGGTCCCTTGTTGGTTTTTTATACTATGGATTTATTACACATAATTTTGGAAGCCCCAGTGGGCAGAAAAGTGATTTACAAACACCTTTAAAGAAGAATCTACATGCTGTATCCATTTTATATTATCCATTTTGGATATGAGTCTGTCCATTCTTAATACAAATGAAGCTCCTCAGTATACAGAATCTAATCATATGGCAAAGCAGAAGAAACAAAAAAAATGCCATCTTACTGTTCCTCTCTCATGTTCAAATATACATATAGATTGAGATGATCAAGTAACATTTTGTTAGCTTTGTCAGTGAAATGAAATGTTCTCTTTTTTCTGAAATTCTTCTGAAAGATTAAATGAAATAGGGATCACTCTTACAACATTTGTGATGTTGCCGCATAGACAATCATACAATGTTTACCACAGCAAAAGGAAAATACACTGGAGATCATTTTACTGCTATAACATTACGACTAAATCTCAACATAATTAATGAAATAGGAAGCACATGTAAATCATCTGCTCCTAATAAATTATGTTAATAATAGGAGAAAACCTGGTGGTTATGATAACTGAAATACTACAAAAAGAACTTGTCAAGCATTAACTGGGAAACATTCTTGTAGAGTTCCTTATTTGTTACACAATCCAGAGGCGGTTTTATCCCAACATGGAAACAAAATCTTCTCAAATAAGGATTCGCTGATGAAATGGGTACATATGTGGAATGTAGTATTACTTTACTAGTGTGTCTTGTTGTGTTCTCTTTACACCTGGTGTGTTCTGTACAGAATATAAAACAGTCTGAGTTTCAGTGATCATGACATGGCTTCACGATTTCTCTGCAGTCTCTAGTTTTGGAGATGGCTAGAGGCTAAAAGGACTAATTGTCAAACCTGGCAGATTTCCAAAGGTTTGGGTGAAATATCCATGTCTGAATGTGACAAGCAGGACTATAACCTCTGAGGATGCTTGCCATAGATGCAGGCGAAATGTCAGGAGAAATGCCTCTAGAATATGGCCATATAGCCCGAAAAAACCCACAAGAACCTAGGACTATTATCTATAGTAACAAGGTAACCTTGGTGGAATCTATCCTAGCTAATTGTGCAAGGCAAAGCTTACAAAAATCTTCCCAGAAGAGGATTTTTCCACATTGTACAGTACTGTCATATACATTCACAGATGCTCTTTTTCCTCCCTAAAAAAAAAAAAAAAAAGATAAAACAAAGGACAACATCATTTACTTGTTGCCTCTAACTTTAAAAAAAATGGTGTGTAAGGAAGGTTATAATGAAGTATTGTAATTTCTTTGGCTGATAATTTTTTTTAAAAAAATCCATCAATCAAATTATGGAAAAGTTGTGGGTGCCATGAATTGCCTCCATTCATTTTATCAAACCATTAGCTCAGGATAAATTAAGAGACAGCATTCATTATTTTGGGTATGTGTAAAAATATTTAAAAGGAAAATACATTTATGTATTTATTTATTTACGGTATTTATATTCCGCCCGTCTCACCCCGCAAGGGACTCAGGGCAGATTACAATGTGCATATACATGGCAAACATTCAATGCCATAGACACACAACATATATAGACAGACATACAGAGGCTATTTAATATTCCAGCTTTTTCATGAGGGTATTCTGGTCACCAGGTGAGCTGTCGCTTCACCATCCTTTTGTGACACTGATTAAGTACTTCCTCATTCTTTGAATGCTTGCTGGAGATTTTTATGGCATTGTAAATTAGCCTCCTCGCATAAACGGTACTTAAATTTCCTACTTGACAGATGCAATTGTCTTTTGGGCTGCAAATTGGTTGGAAGCTCACTCCGACCTGGGCTGACTTCAAACTCATGAATCACTGCCAGCTGCGCCACAGTCCCGATAGCATCTGTCTGTCTTTTTGTACCACAAAGGTTGCTACTATATGATAATCCAGTGGTCTTTTGTGATGTCACTGGAATGGCTGTTGCTAGCTGAAGGATTGGCTGTTGCTAGAAAGGTGACACGGGGAAAGAAGGATGTACAGGTGGATGGACGAAAGGAAGGAGTCACAAAAAGAGCAATGTTGCCATGGAGACATAGTGAGACCCTCTCAGATATGGAGAAAGGGGACAGGGGAAGGAAATCAAGGAAAGAAAGAAAGAGATAAAGAAGGGAAAGGAGGGAGGAAGAAAAAGGAGGAACTAAGTGAAAGGCAAGGAAGAAAAGAATGAGGTGAGAAAAGAAGAAATGAAAGCAGGGGGCAGCAACCCCTCCAATATTTAAGCAATGTTGGGTAAGTATGCTAATTTTACAATATAGTGAAGATGTTGAACATTTTGGACTATTCTCCAGATATCATGCCAGAATAGCTAGGGGATTAATTGAGTTGTAATCCAAACAGTAATATTACTAAGCTTTAAGGCAGTCATTATTTTATTTTATTTTGGTATCCTTTGATTGTACATTTGAAGGTTGGAATTGTACATGCATACATGCAAATAGTGGACAGATATAGCCATGACCCAGAGCAAATGATTGTTGATTTTTTTACCCTACACAGTTAACATAGTTTGATACCATATTACCTGCCGTGGCCCTATCCTATGAAAACCTGGGAATGATAGTTTCATGATTTCTATAGAATTGTAATGCTTTATCAAACTATATATCTCAATATTCCATAGGATGGTCATTAAAAGTTGAATCCATTATCCATAATTTTGTAATTTCAAAGATAAGTGGGTGCAGGGACTGGGGTTCATGATTCTTTTGGGACACAATGAGACATTATCTTAAAAGAATTCTATGACTTTTCATTCTCTAAGCTCAGAGAAAATTGAAGAAATTTTACGAAGCATGTACAACAGTCTATTCAAAGGGCTTACACTCAAATGGATATTATGACAAATGGAGGTGATGAATCCATGAAGTGCATGATGATGATGATGCAAATAAGGGTGTAGAATATCTATTCAATTTTTACTATTGGGAAATGAATTTAAAACTAGAGTTTTGCTTGTTCTTTTCTAAGCGATAGAGGACATTTCTGGGTTGGAAGTGAAATTGGAATTACTGATTACCCAAGCTCCCAGGAACATTCTGGTCTGCTCTTCAGTGTCTCTGAAAAATGTAATCTTCCAGAAATGAAAGACTTTATAATTTATCTAGCTGTCAATTTTCCTTTCACAGTCATCTACAGTAAATCTGCAATGACCAGAAGGCGGTTATGCAGAGAATCTTGTGGCAGAGGCACTTGGAACTTACCGACCATATTATCTTGCTATGCTCTTTTCTGACAATATAGTTAAGGTTTCTTATTTCTGCAGAAAATATAACAACCAGATTATTGTATGGAATTTTTATTATTCTGCAATTTTGGCCTGATCACGAAGGGAAGGCAGAGTGGAAAAATATGGTGCCTGCCACAAGGCATGTAAAGTAGATTGCTTATTGAAAGTGACAAGTAGCTCAAAGCAATTTTAATGTAAGCATCTTTCCAGTTACAGTTTTTAAAACCTAAGTGGCAGCTGTCAGTTCCTTATTAAAGTTTTTCCTTTAATCAGTAGCTGCTGGAGGGATGCTGGCAATTGTGGCAAGGAACACCAAATCAGCAAAAAAAAAAGCATTGTGTGTATTCTGATAATAATTAGAGGTTATAACCATCAATGAGAAAGTTGTGTCACTTCATCACAATGTATAAAAGGGTAACCAAACTTGAAGGATTTTAACAAATTGTGGGAAGTGGGGAAGGGGGTAGGGGGAGGGGAACTGACTATATTCGTCTAGATGCAAAGTCATAGTAGCATGAGATCTCCATTGCTCTCATTTCAATGGTGTGCAAATAAATAGGAAGTCATCATAAATTGGATCTATTTTGTATGTTTCACACTTACAAAATATTTTGACATGCCTGCAAGGTGTGCACCAAACATTAAGAAATTGACCCTTTTGATGACTTCAATTATGAAGTTTTGATTCCTTCGGAAGTCCCTGTGATGCAGTTAAAATTCACAAGGCAACCAATCCGTGCTGAGTGGTGAAACCAAACCTGTTGACATGCCTCTGGGCCAATCAGGGCTGATGGAGGAGGGAGGGGAAGATGGAGTGGCCACCATATTGCCACAGAGTGCAAACCGGAGATGCCATTCGTGCTTGTGGTCTGGAAGGGATCAACGGTGGAGGGTTGCAAGCTCAGACAGGCAGGCAGGCAGAAGACAATAAGACAAAGACAGACATAGAAGGAAGGGAGAAAGAAAGAAGGCAGTCACTAAGTTTGGAAGAAGAGGGAAGAAAGAGAGTTGCTGATTTATTGATTTATCTGTGCACTGGGCAGCATGATGTGTGCACTGTTGGCTGTGGCTGGCTGGAGTTTGACTTCTGGTTGGTGGCTGGCTCTAGCAATAAGGGGATACCAGTAATTTGAAATTATATTTAATTTGATTCTATTTTTAAAAAATCTCAAACTCAGCATTCCAGCAGCAAGCCAAGCCAAAAAGTTATTGATTATTGTTAATAATAATATTGCAGATTAACCAGTCTGAAAGCAAAGCAAGCCCTTGCAAAGCAGAAAGGTTATTGATTATTACAAATAATAATATTGCAGACTAGCCAGTCTCAAACTCCCTAAATCAATGGCCACCATTGTCAGCTCACAGTAGCTACTCCCAATGAAAACACAGGACCACGCTCTGGTATCAAAGAGAAACTTTACTGCTGGAAACATAGACATTCAAAAAGCTGAGATTACCTGGCACCAGCTGGCACTCCCTTATATACCCTCCCCCTCATTCAAAAATGTCTCTCCCGCCAAGCACAAAACCCCCGCGTAATTCACCCACCCAAACTGCTGGCCATTTTCTTTCAGGGTCAGCAACCACAGGTGTCTTATCAGTGTCCTACATCAGAACCCTGGTTCCTGACGCCAAAACCAAGGCCATGGAAACTGGGTCCTGACAACCATACTATAAGGGAAGGATATTAATTAGTTTAGAGGCTGGATGGCCAGCTATCAGAAGAGTTTTCATGGTGCCCTTATGCCTGGAAGAAGGGAGTTGGACTAGATAGCTCTTGGGGGTCCCCTCCAACACTAGGACTCTATGAAAATGAAAAGTTGATAAATATTGCTTTCTTCTATTAGTCAATATGAAAGACCTTCAATGTTGTGGCTTTTAAAAAAAAAACTTTTTTGTATTTTTAAAATCTCATTATTATTTATTTATTTGCTTTATTTCTATACCGCATTTTTCAGCCCTTAACAGGCGACCCAATGCGGTTTACATGGTACAATTATCAAACAGTGTCAGTGCAATTAAAACATAACAATGCAACAAACAGGATCAACAGCATCAATCCACAACAGTTAACAATCAACAAGACAGAACAACAAAACAGACATAACATAACGCCTCAGTTGAAATCAGATCCGTTCTCATAATCCTTGTGCCATTCCTATGTTCCATTTACCGTCTTCCTATGATTGGTTGCACTGCTTAACCAAACGCTTGTTCATAAAGCCAGGTCTTAACCATTCTCCGAAACGTCAGCAGCGAAGGTGCCTGTCTGATGTCTGCCGGTAGGGCATTCCATAGCCGAGGGGCCACCACTGAGAAGGCCCTGTCTCTAGTCCCCGCCAAGCATATTACACCGGGTAGATGTAAGAATATTTTTTTAAAGTTGGGGGATGATCCCCTGTTATCTTGTGTTATTGTATAAAAAAATAAAAGAGATAGTTTTGTATTTTTTTTAAAAAAATGTTGTTTATAAAATGTTTTGAAAATATCCTAAAATCTGCAGATAAGCATAACATCCTGAAATTTGGTGGGCTAAGAGTGGGGAATGTATTCTACCACTGTAGCAAGTTTCATCATGATAGCTCTAAAAATGAGGGAGGGGGAAGCCCCTGAAGTTTGCCAATGACTTATTTCATTAATGCACATGCATAATTACTGTAATGAAATAATAATGAAATTTTGTTAAGTCTCATAACAAAATTTTCATTAGCAATACTTTAGAAATACTTTAGAAATGAACCGCCAGCACCCCTGACCCCAGTTTTGTAAGTACTTTTGAACCATTTTTATCTATCTCACATGCCTATTGCAAACTTGTATGTTTATTTTTTGTCCTGAAGGACCTTATAGTTTTCTAAAAATAAAACAGTACTGTAGTGCAATTTAATAGCTCTGCCTGTCCCTTCAAAATAACTGTGCTATTTTTGAGTTGTGATTAACAGACCATAAAAATTATATGACACAACTTGCCAAATATTATTCTAAGATTAAAATGTATATAGGAGCCCTTCTTATTTAAGTTGGGAAGCTGTTTTCCACCCTATAGAATTAATACAATTTGACATAACTCTAACAGCCATGCCTCAATTCTCTGGAATCCTGGCAATTGTAGTTCTTTGGCATCAATATTCTTGTAAAGCTATAACTCCCATGATTCCACGGCATTAAGCCATGACAGTTACAGTGGCATCAAACTGCATTAATTCTATAGTGTAAATGTACCCTTAAGTATAGTTAAGTACACTTAATTAAGTAACGTCTCCAGGCCTAGCTTACTCAGGCTTGATGGAAATGTTATATTAATGTTATATTAATGTTATATCCCACCTTTCTCAGCTCAAAGGCAACTCAAAGCAGCTTATAAATTTGATACCACAACAATCATAAAATACAATTAAAAACATTTAGCGCAACACTATAAAAATCCATACAAAAACCTCATTAAAAACATATAATCACCAGTGTCTTCCTGGATCTGCTTCTCCCTGTGCAACTGATATGGGGTTAGAGGGCTAGGAAAGCAGTTACAATTATGACAGTAATGTCACTGACTAAATAGTAATGGTGAATACAGAAGGCTTACCAAAATGTATTCATCCATAACTTATTCTGTATTCATGATCACAGCTTAATCATACTTTTGATTCTGTTGACACAATTGTAACACTCCCATCCCAATTGTACTGGGTAGGGACTGCATGGGAGAAAAGAAAATACATTCTGCCAGAATTTGGAACATGGGTGAATGATGTTTCTGTCCAATTTGGGGAGGCAGATATAGGTATTACTTGAAAATTGTGCAAATTGAAATGTGTAGTTCAGCCCTTTAAATCAGGCACTATAATGCAGCTTGAAAGCTGTTTGAGATCAGCATATCTACAAACTGTACTCTCCCAGTGCACGCTGCAGCACACAGTGAGCCTGAAACAGGACATTTAAAAACTTACTGGAAAGTCCTGAACAAACCACAAAATCCATTGCAGCTATGTGTATACAATTTAGGACTGGAATCTGGAACCGAAGAATGTGGAGCACTCATCGGGACTGTGGTAGTGCTGCCCCATTTTGAAAACTCAGAAAGATAGCTGGCCAGAAGAAAAACAAGCATCTCCTCCCCCCACAGAGAGGAACACACAATTCCCTTAGGAATGCTCCCTTTCCAGCCCCTTGCCTCCGTTTCCTGTACCTTGGCATGGTCTAGCACTGATCCTAAATGGCCATGGTGATGCACATCAGTACATCCCATCAGACAGGGTAAGAAAACTGGGTCCACTTTCTATGCACATTCAGTAGCCACCATCCCAGCCTCTAACCAGTTCTTCGAGGTTGGTGATACAAAAGCCAGTGTGTTGTAGTTGTTTGAGTGCTGGAAGATTTGAGACTGGGGTTCAAATTGCTATCAGCCATGGAAACAAGTTCAAATGAAGGAAAGGACAACCCTTAATCCCAAACTAATCTTACCAGAAAGCTTCATGACAAGTGTGCCTTAGGGTCACCATTTGTAAGAAATGACTTGAAAGCACACAGCTTAATAACAAACAACAACAGCTTAATAAGAAGATACAGAAATGTAGCTAAATCTAATGAAGACTTATTTGAATTATATTACAAATTCACTTTTTTGTAGTATCTTGACACTATTTAATAGATCTAGATCTAGAAGTCAAAGTATGTGAGTTTGTTGTTTTGTTTGTTTGATCCACAAAGGCATCTACATGGCTTGATAGATCTGAACCAAACTTGTCACAAATACCCTTCAGTACTCAATTTATAATAATAGTGGTGTTTGAACTAAAGAAAAGCCTATTTGAGTCTAAAAATGTATCTAGTGCTCAGATACAACCATCAGATGAAACTACATAGACTAAGGCCCCTTCGACACTGCCATATAAAATGCCGATTTTTTGCTTTGAACTGGATTATATGGCAGTGTAGACTCATATAATCCAGTTCAAAGCTGATAATGTAGATTATCTTCTTTGATAATCTGGACTACATTGCAGTATAGAAGGTGCCTAAAAGGATTTAGCTATAGGTATGTATTAGGCTTGGTTGATCTGGTTTGGAAGCTTCTAAAATCGGAATGAATTCATATTAAAATGACTTTTGAAACAATTTCAAGCCATGCTGGAATAGTGTGAGGAGTAATTATGAATTGAAACAATTTACCCATTTTTTTGGAATTATTTTGGGATGTCTGGTGCAAACTTTACAATCTCGCAGTTTCCCTGGCCACCCTGACGACAAGCGGCGATGCAGAAGGGTGAGGTGGGCGTGGCTATACCCAGCTCTTCCTGAAGGCCACGCCCCGAGTGGCCTTCAGGAACAGCTGTTCTTACCCACGTCCCACCTCGTCCCTATTTGCATCGCCGGGCATGCAAAGCTGCCAATGCAAAGAGGAAGGAGGTGGGTGTGTGGAAAGAACAGCTGTTCCTGAAGGCCACTGGGGCCGTGGCCTTTAGGAACAGCTGTTCTTAGCCACCCCCACCTCCTCCCTCTGCCATCCATCCCCATTCGCAGTCGCCCAGGGAAGGGAAACTGCGAGATTACTTTTAAAATCTCGCAGTTTACCTTCCCTGGGTGACTGCGAAGGGCGATGGATGGCAGGGGAATGAGGTGGGTGTGGCTACCCCCAGCTCTTCTTGACAGCCACTGGGGGAAACTGCATCACCACTTGTCGCCAGGGAGGCCAGAGAAACTGCGAGATTTTAAACTAACAGGGGGAGGGTCACTTTCCATTAACGAAGTAAACAAAGCTATTCAGATTATTTTGCTATTTCCGATCTTTTTTCAAGAAAATTTGAGAAATAATTTTAAAATCGAAATGCCAGCACCCCCTATATACAAACCGAGTTTAGAACCATTTTTTCTTGATCAACCAAGCCTAGTATGTATGTAGCACTCAGATGTGACCACAGGAGGGAGGTATATGGATATAAATAAATTGACTGCTTGCAGACAAAATGGTATCTGCACCATGAGGCAAAAATACACAGTCCCTCAAGGCCACAGTTGGGACATCCATATGGAAACAAGGAATTTAATTGAGACTTACATTTTGGAAATTGGGAGCATTGTGTGTGTGTATCTGCTTGTGCATTGCTCTGAGATTCAAAGAATATGACTTCCAAGGAAAGGCTGAATGAAGGAAGACAAAGGAAAGTGGGAATAGTTTGAGGGAGGGGACAGAAAGAAAGAGAAAGATCAGAAAAGGTAGGAAGGACGGAAGGAAGGAAGGAAGGAAGGAAGGAAGGAAGGAGGAAAAGGACCCAAAAGGGAAAGGAAGGGGGGGGGAGAGAGAAAAAGGAAGTGAAACAAAATAAAGAAAAGGGTGGATTTGTATGTGGGAAAGCAAGGGGGATAAAACAAAGAAAGAAAAGAGATGGTGTGTGAGGAAAAGAAAAGAGACAAAGTGTATATGGGAAATAGACAGTGTATATGGGAAATAGAGGAAGAAAAGAAAGTACCACAAAGAAAATGAAATCCCGGGCAATGGCGGGTATATATACTAGTTCATTTTATAGATTTGGGATGCAATCATATTTATAATAAACTAGCTGTGCCCTGTCATGTGTTGCTGTGGCCTGTAGTAAGAATTTTCGAAGTAGAGGTAGATATCTGGACTATTATGAAAGAGAGGTACTTACCTATTCCTTCCCCCTTTTTCTTCCCCTTCCCCTTTCTCTCCTTTCTTCCTTCTCTACCTCTTTCTTTCATTTCTTCTTTCACTCTTTGATTTCATTGTTCCTTCTCTCTTTCTTTCCTTCCCTCCCCCTTTCTCTACTTCTTCCTTTGTCTCATTTCTTCCCTCCCTGTGTCCTTGCTTCTTTCACTTTTTATTTCGTTTTCTCCTTTCTTCCTTTCTTTACCTTTTTCCTGCCTTTACTTCCCTTTTTTCTTTCCTTTCTACTTTCTCTCCTTCCTTCCTTCGGTACTTCTTTCTTTCCTTGCTTCTCTCCTTCCTTCCTTCCCTCCTTCCTTCCCTCCTTCTTTCCTGCCGGTTCTCCCCCAATAGCATGGTAGAGTCCCTTCTAACTCTATTCTGTGAGTCTATTTAATATAGCAATACATAGTAGTAATTATATATATATATATAAAGTATTGTGTGTGTGTATGCATATGTGTGTGTATGTGTGTGTATGTGTGTGTGTGTGTGTGTGTGTGTGTGTATATATATATATATATATATATATATATATAAACCAACCAGTGATCCAACATCCATCCATATCTATATGTGTGTGTGTGTGTATGTCAACACTGGCATATAATCCAGTCCTAAGTAGATAATCTGGATTTTACATGGCAGTGTGGAAAGGGTGACTTTGGTTGTATCTACACTGTAGATTTAATAAAGGAGGATGAGGCTGGTGGGGGGGGGGAGGAAGGAAAGAAAGGGAGGAAGGGAAGGGGGGGAAGAAAAGAAAGCGAGGGAGGGAGGAGTGAAAAGAAAAGGAAAGGAAGGGAGGAAGGAGGGAAGGGAAGGAGGGAAAGAATTAAAGGAAGGAGAAGGAAGGGAAGTAGAGAAAAGGAGAAAGGGAGAAAGGGAAGGAGGGAGGGAGGGAGGGAAGGAGGGGGTTGGCCTGGATGAGAGAATGAGGAGGAGGAGGAGGAGGAGGAGGAGGAGGAGGAATTATTCATCCAGAGAGCACTGTGAGCCCAAACAAAGATGGATCTGGACCAAACTTGGGATGAATACTCAATATGCCCAAATGTGAATTCTCGTGGCATTTGGGGGAAATTGACCATGATCTTTGGGAGTTGCTTGGATGTTCAGCTCACCTACAATCAATGAGGAGCCTGAACTCGGCTCACCCCTTCCTTCCTCCCGGGCACACTCTGCTTCATTAGGGACAAGGCTTACTGGAACCAGAGGCGGCCCTAGGTAATTTTCAAAGGTAAGCAAACATTATTTTGGTGCCCCCCAACCAATCACTGAAAAATAGAAGGTAGAAGGTAGAGGTGAAAAGGTCCCCTGCTGGGATCTGCATGCATTATTCGCTGATATAACACATAGTCCTAGACACTTGGTAAGTGTCTGATGTGTGATCCAATACAACTCCCAGCATAGTGATTTGTTCGCTGTGTACTAATCTTGTTGTGTTTCAAACAACAATAACAACAACAACAACTTTATTTGAGAACACAGAAATTTGAGAACACAGAAATGCTTGACCACTCAAACAATCACCATGTCAGACTACACAGAGAAGCCATTGAAATACACAAGCATGTGGAGAATTTCAACAGAAAGGAGGAAACCATGAAAATGAACAAAATCTGGCTGCCAGTATTAAAAAACTCTAAAGTTATAACAGCAAAACAGCAGAGGGGAAGCAATCAGGCACATCTAATCACCTCTCAACAAAAGATTCTCCCAGGCACAGCCAGGCCTTCAAACGCTAATCAAGGTAGTCAGTTGAAACATTCACACCTAGCTCCCTTGAGTTCTTTGCCCCAACCTAGTCATTCCACAGGTATATAAACCCACTTTCCTACTTCCAACAGACCTCACAACCTCTGAGGATGCTTGCCATAGATGCAGGCAAAATGTCAATAGAGAATGCCTCTAGAACATGGCCATATAGCCCGAAAAAACCTACAACAGCTTAATTAGTGTTGTTGCCTGGAGGCATCCTTTGTATGGGAGGTGTCCACTGGCACTTGACTGGTTGCTGTCTGGAATTCCCCTGTTTTTGAGTGGAGTTTAAAGGAGATAATTTGGATTATATATGACTGTGGAGAAGGGGTTTAATACAATCCCATTTGAAGCAGATAATCCGGATTGTAGATGGCAGTGTAGAAGGGTCTTAATATAATCCAGTTTGAAGAAGGTAATCTGCATTTTATATGGCTGTGGAGAAGGAGCTTAATATAATCCAGTTCAAAACAGATATTCTGGATTGTATATGGCTGTGTAGAGGGGTCTTAATATAATCCAGTCCAAAGCAGATAATCTGGATTTTACATGGCAGTGGAAAAGGGTCTTAATATAATCCAGTTCAAATACAATAATCCAGATTTTATATTGCAGTGGAGAAAGGTCTTAATATAATCCCGTTTGAAGAAGATAATCTGCATTTTATATGGCTGTGGAGAAAGGGCTTAAAACAATCCAGTCCAAAGCAGATAATCTGGATTGTATATGGCAATGTAGAATAGGCTTAATATAATCCAGTCCAAAGCAAATAATCTGGATTTTATATGGCAATGGAAAAAGGTCTTAATATAATCCAGTTTGAAGAAGATAATCTGCATTTTATATGGCTGAGGAGAAGGGGTTTAATACAATCCAGTACAAAACAGATATTCTGGATTGTATATGGCAATGCAGAATAGGCTTAATAAAATCCAGTGCAAATAAAACAATCCAGATTTTATATTGCAGTGGAGAAAGGTCTTAATATAATCCAGTTTAAAGAAGATAATCTGCATTTTATATGGCTGTGGAGAAGGGGTTTAATACAATCCAGTTCAAAACAGATATTCTGGATTGTATATGGCAATGTAGAATAATGTATGAGCAGATAATCTGAATTTTATGGCAGTGGACAAGGTTTTAATATAATCCGGTTTAAATCAAATGTAGGCTAAGTCATTTATTTGTCATATAAAATCCAGACTATCTGCTTTGAACTGTTTTCTGTGGCAGTGCAGACTCATATCATCCAGTTCAAATCAGATATGTGGGTTGTATATGGCAGTGTGTAGATCCAGCCTTGGTGAGGGATGAGTGAGGGGGGAATCAGCCGGATCATAGCCGACCCTTCCCTTGAGAAAGTTCCTTGGATCCTTTGGGCGGACATTGGAAGGTGAGAGGGGTGACCTAGAAAACAACAAGGGAGCCCTGCCAAGGAGGGAAGAAACCCAGCGAGAGGCAGGAGGACGAGGAGGCCAGCCTTGGCTCCCCTCTTTCTCGCTGCTGCCTTTTCTCTCTGGGGAAGACACCTCCAGCGAGAAGAGGTGAAGGAGGCAGGGCAAGGAGGGGCGCAAAACAAAACAAACCCCAAACCCTGCCATAGAGTCCAATTCAAAGCAGCAAACCTTGATGTGCTGGAGTACTTTCTTTGGGGGCAAAGATGACTCCGTGTTCCTGGGGCTGGAACACGAGGCTGCGAGAATGGAGAGGATGAAGCAGGAGGAGAAGGAAGGAAGGAAGGAGCCGGCATTTCCTCCTCCTGTTCCTCTTGCTGCTGCTTGTGCCATTACATCTCTTCCTCCTCCTCCTGCTGCTACTGCAAAACCCCTCTTGCTGCTGCTTGGAGCCCGGATCGGATTGCAAGTGTTGCACGGCAAGAAAAGGAGGAAGTAGAAGAGGGGCCCTATTGCTTCAGCCGCCCTTTCCCTTCTTTTTTCTGCCGTGGCCTTGGGACAACTTCCTGCCTGTTTGGCGAGTGGGCGCACAGGCCGAGCACTTGTTGAGCAAGGTCCATCTTGAAAAGCGGCTCCTGCCCACCCCGCGTCGGGCCCAGCAAGGCCGAGGGCTGTACGGCTCCCTTTCACTCGACACCCAGGCAAGGGAAGGTGAGGCCTGACGAGTGGCCGATCCTTTGCCTGGCAGGGAGAGGACGGGTGGGCCGGGAGGGGGGGGCAAGAGCGCCCCCGGAGAATTCGCCTAATGGTTCAGCCGGCCCTGGTCGAGGGGCATTTACAGAGGCGCCTCTGCACCCCTGGCAAAAAAAAGTGTTCTGTGACCGCTTACTTCGCGTAATGGACGAGCCGCCCCTGACTGGAACCCTATGATTGTGGTGCACAAGGTGAGAGGTGAAGAGGGAGGAAGAAGGGAAGGAGGAATGATAGAAGGGAAGGAGAGAAGGGAGGGAGGAAAGGAAGAAGAAAAGAGAGAAAGAGGGGAAGGAGGAGGGAGAGATGAAAGAGGGAAGGAGGGAGGGAGGAGAGGAAGAACGAAAGGCATGAAGGGAGGAAATGGGGAAGAGAAAAGGATTAGGGAAAGAGGAAGAAGAGATAGAAGGGAGGGAGGAAGGAGATGAAAGAGGAAAGGGAAATAGTTTGAACTACAGTTTGAATGGCAGAGCATTCAAATGGAAGTTCCCTTCCCTTCCTATTGCTAAATCTGCCCTCCTCCTCCTCCTCCTTCTCCTCCTCCTCTTCCTCCGGCATACTGATTCCCAATCTCTACTCCCGAGGGAGCAAGGGAGAAGGAGTAAGAAAAGGCCACTCTGCCTCAAGCTCCCTTGCTCAGGCTGGTGCATGCCTTTCCTCTGCAGGACAACCGCAAGGAGCCGAGGCTGGCTCCAGGTGGGCTAGAAGCCGTTGCTAGCACAGGCTCCACCACATGGAGCTGTGTGTGTGTGTGTGTGTGTGTGTGTGTGAGAGAGAGAGAGAGAGAGAGAGAGAGAGAGAGAGAGAGAAAGCACCCCCTCCCCCCATCCCTGTATGCATGGCCAGTGGCATATTCTGCTTTTTTAGGATTTGTAAGTTCTTTTTTTGTTTTTTATTCTTGTTGGTCACACCTTGCGTTGTGAGACTTTTGTTGCCAAATTTGGGGTCATTTGGCCCCGTAGGTTTTTTTGTTTTTAAGGTACTCGCGATGACAAGACCATATATATATATATATACTAGGCATCGTGTTTTATTTGGGATATCCCATTTTTGGGGAACTTGGCTGTATCTAGAAGTCCCTACGTCTCCTGCCTTGAACCTTTGAGATTGCATACCAGCCATGCTTCTTACATGGCAAATTTCAGCCCTCCAGGTGTTTTGGACTTCAACTCCCTGAAATCCCAACCAGTTTACCTGCTGTTAGGAATTGTGGAAGTTGAAGTCTAAAACACATGGAGGGCCAAAATGTGCCCATGCCTGTTCTAACTTCTGAGCATTTATTATGCGGCAGTCACTCCACCAAATGTCAGTGTCCATTCTGTGGTCATTATAGCTGCACAAGGGTTTTCTTTTTCCTCTTCAGCTGTGGGAGATAACTAAGCAGCAATAGGACTTTTAAAAAATCTTGCAAAGACTAGAATGTTGTCATGAGATTTTCATGTGCTTTTTGGTTCTAGCAGGACAAGAGTGTGAGTGTGTATGAAACTATGAGTGCATCTGTACAATAGAATCAATTCAGTTGACATCACTTTAACAAACATGGCACAGCATGATGGATTCATGGTAGTTATAGTTTAACAAGGTATTTAGCCTTCTCTGCCAAAGATTGCTGGTGCCTTACCAAACTACAAATCACATGATCCCATAGCATTGAGCCATGGATGTTAAAATAGTGGCAAACTGCATTAATTAAAAATGTCAGCATCAACATACGCTATTACTCATGACTGAGTATGATTGTCTTCCAAGGAAAGAGTCTTGGCAGTAGGACAGTAAGTGACTGTAGAGACCTATTCTGGATCTGCATGGTTTTTTACAATGCTGACATAGATTTCCAAATGAAAGGTGGTCCCAACAAGAATTTGCTTCATGCGTCTTCCTCTTCAAAATCCATAGCATGGCTGGTAACAGCTGACCTCTAGTTAGAATGCTCAAAGGCCAGGGCTTCTTAGTGTCCCCCCCCCCCCCCACACACACACACATTTTGTTAGGTTAGCTTTAAGACCATCTTTAAATCTCTTTTGCTGTACACCAACATTCTATTTTCCTTTCTTTATTCTTTCTTTTACAATATTTTTATTGTTTCAACTTTACAGTATCTTACATCTAGTTTCCACTGGTGCTCATATTTATACATACTTCATTTCCATGTAATATTGCTTGTATCTTTTTATACATCCTCGTTAAAAAGGGGCAGAGGGAGGAAAAAAGAAAAAAATGTGTGTTGGGTGGGGGGGGGGGGATAGGTAACCTCTGGCCTATCCCTTCCTAATGCCACAACCCCTTAATACAGTTCCTCATGTTGCAGTAACCCCCAACCATAAAATTATTTTTGCTACTACTTCATAATAACTACTTCATAGAGGCCTAAGCAAGAAGCGAAGGTACCATCACCAGGGGCTTTTTGAGGGAAGGGGCAGCGTTTGTTTCTCCTGTTGCCTTTGGCTCAGCTCCTGTGGACTCACTCAGCTTCTGGGTGCTGCTGGATTCTATCTTGACTGGTCTCCATTTCAGCATCCTTGGATCAGAACAGAGATACCAGCATTTGTTTCTTCCAGACATGGCCCTTGATTCACCTGAGCCCTCTCTTGAGTGAACACTGCCACCTCGGTTTAGCATCTCATTCTTCCCCTGATGGAACATCTGCTCTGTTAAAACTATTTTTAATATGTTTTATTGCATTTATATGTTTGAAATGTTTTATAATTTGATATTTTATATTTATTATTTGTTGTTGCACTTATTGCATTTATATGTTTTCATTGTTTTATAATTTGATATGTTATATTTATTATTTGTGGTATGATGTGGCATTGAATGTTGCCATAATCTGTAAACCGCTCTGAGTTCCCTTCAGGGTGGGGAGGAGCGGGGTATAAATACAGTAAATAAATAAAAATAAATAAATAACTGTAATTTGGCTACTGTTATGAATCATAATGTAAATATTTGATATGCAGAATATATTTTCATTCACTGGACTAAATTTTGCATCAATATCAGATACGCTTAAATTTTAATACTAGTGGGATTGGGGGATTGATTTTGACATTTGGGTTGTAGTTGCTGGTGTTTGTAGTTACCCTACAATCAGAGAGCATTCTGAACTCCACTAAAGATGGAATTGAATGAAACTTGGCACACAGAATTCCCATGGCCAACAGAAAATACTGGAAGGGTTTGGTGGGCTTTGGCCTTGAGTTTTGGAGTTGTAGTTCACTTACATCTAGAGAGCACTTTGGACTGAAACAGTGATGTATCTGAATCAAACTTGGCAAGAATACTCAATATTCCCAAATGTGAGCGCTGTGGACTCAAACAGTGATGGATCTGGACCAAACTTGGCATGAATACTCAATATGCCCAAATGTGAACACTGTGGTTGTTTGGGGAAAATAGACCTTGACATATGGGAGTTGTAGTTGCTGGGATTTATAGTTTACCTACAATCAATCAAAGAGCATTCTGAGCCCCACCAACAACAGAATTGGGCCAAACTTTCCACACAAAACTCCTATGAACAATAGAAAATACTGTGTTTTCTGATGGTCTTTAGTGACCCCTTGCATGCCCTTCTCACAACCCCCCAGGGGTCCCAACCCCCAAGTTGAGAAATGCTGTAGACCTCTGTATATTAACTCTTTTCTCGTATCACAACATTAACAAAAAACTTGTTCCAGTGGCAAGTTTCTGTTCAAGGAAGACTTAGCATAATGCCAAGTTTTTAACTTTGTTTGTGTTTTGAATATATTTTAACTGTACCTTCAATTCACTTGACACAACAAATAAATAAATAAATAAATAACAAAAAACTTCAATTTGTTCTTCATAACTCAGCATTGGCAAGAAAGGAAAATTCTATTTTCCATTCTTAAGCTGAAAATAAACTGCTTTGGGAGGTAGTGATTGGCCAACATGGCCCTTGCAATAAAGTTCACGGTGGAGAATCATTGCTTCTATGCTAGTGGTCTTTGCTTCTTCCAGAACACTGATGTTTGTCTTCTCAAGAGATTTGAAGGATTTTTTAAATGCAATCATGTTGAAAGTCGGGAGTGACATTTGTAGATGGTCCATGTTTTGCAGGTGTACAATAGAGTTGGAAGGACAGAAGCTTTATAAACAAGCATCTTGGTATCTCTACAAAGGCCCTTATCCTCAAACATTCTCGGTTTCATTTGGAAAAAAATTGTATTTATGTGTCAATGTTGACTTTCATGGAGAGGTAGCTGCCTAGGTAGCAGAAATGGTGAACATTTTCTAGTGTTAAACTGTTAAGCTTTATTACTGACATTACAGATTGGATTGGTTGGAATCTGCTGGTTCCTCAGTGTACAATGAGAGGCCAAGCTTTTCATATGCTTCTGTGAAAGTGTTTAAAGTACCTGTAGGTCTTCCTCTCAATGAGCACAGAATATGTTATCATCAGCATATCAAAGTTCTATAACAGAAATTTTTGTGACCTTTTAGCTTTCAGCCTGTCGAAGTTAAAGAGCTTACCATCAGTCAGATATGTGATTTCAACACCGGTGGGAATCTTCCCATCAACAAGGTGTAGAATCATAGCTATGAAGATGGAAAATAATGTTGAGGAAATAACGCATCCCTGTTTGACTACTTATCCCACCTTAAATGGTTCACTTTGGGAGCCATTCCTGTCCAAGACAGTTTTTTAATTTGTGGAGATCAGTGGACAGCAGTCAACACACAATCTTCACAGAGAGAAGTTTTGATCCAGTGGCATGGTTAACATGACAACGGGTGGCCTCTCATCTTTTACAGTCTTTTTCCACCTTCACAGTCATTGTAATATGCCCCATGTGATCATCCACCAGCTCTACCATTGAGGTCTTCAGATAATTCTTTGTTTGGTTCCTCCTCTATGACTCCACCAACGTGGGAGACCCCTCTGAGAGTACATAAGTCCAGCAGCTTTGCTCAGTGGTTCACTGGAAAACAAAAGCTTCCTCTCTGCGACAATTTTTTTAAATTGCAACTATGGTAACAGCAAACTATTTCTCTCAACCTTGTAAATATACTGTAACTAATTACTTCAAGCTATTTTTTCTAAACTCTGGTTAATCCCTGCTGTGCTTGTTTTGTTACCACTCTGTCCTTGATCATGCTCTTGCACTTGGTAAAATGAGAAACTCTACTCTGGTTCTAACATAAACAGACATTAAGCCATAAGGAGAATGGCTCTACTGAGAGAACTCTTGATTAATTCTATTGATTAGTGGCATGTGTCACTGATAAAACAATATAATTTAAATAGGCAGGCTTGGCAGGAAGTTACTATGCACATGGGTGTAATCGCCAAATTTAAGACCTAATCAGCCTTCTGGTTGGCAAGTTGTGGTGTTCTCAAGTGAATTTTCTTTCCAGATGAATTTGCAAGGTCAGCTTCTGCTACAGGAATATAGAGGCAATAAGGCACCAAAGGCTCTGTGTTAAGCACTTTCCTTGTTCTAGTGAACTTATTTATCAGTACTTGTGACCTTTCAGCTCTTAAGCGTGTGGGGAGAAGCCTTTGTATCTAGCAAAGAAAATTCATATGTAGAAACTATTCTTCTATGTATCTCTCACTTGCTGGATAAAGAACCATAAGTTTATATTACATATAAAGCCCTTGGTATCTCCTAGAGTTTGAGTCCAGTACTCCCTTGAATACCCAGAATCCATGGATGCTCAAGCTTCATATAATAAAATAGAGTTCTTTATATAAAATTGTAAAATCAATGTTTGCTTTTGAGATTTCTTTGAATATTTTCAAGCTCTAGATCAGGGGTCCTCAAACTAAGGCCCGGGGGCCGGATGCGGCCCTCCAAGGTCATTTACCCGGCCCTCGCTCAGGGTCAACCTAAGTCTGAAACTACTTGAAAGCACACAACAACATCAACAATCCTATCTTATCAGCCAAAAGTAGGCCCACACTTCTCATTGAAATACTAATAATTTTATATTTGTTAAAATTGTTCTTCATTTTAATTATTGTATTGTTTTTAAGTGGGGTTTTTTTTTTTTGCACTATAAATAAGATATGTGCAATGTGCATAGGAATTCATTCAAGTTTTCTTCAAATTATAATCCGGCCCTCCAACAGTTTGAGGGACTGTGACCTGACCCTCTGTTTAAAAAGTTTGAGAACCCCTGCTCTAGATAGTGGACTTCATGAGATGCATTTGGGCCGAGAAAGGCAGTATACAAATATAGTAAATAATAAATAAATAAATGGATACAAAATCCATGAATACAGTGCACGGAATGCATATCTAAAAGTGAATTTGCCCTGGTGTTCTGTATTGCCATTGAATTATTTTAAGTGTGACACAGTGATGTCCTTAGGTCTATACATACTGTAGATTTTATGCAGTTGACACTACTGTAACTGCCATAGCTTAGTTCTATGGGATCAATAGAATGGTCAATGCAGTTCAAAGGCTGAGCACAAAAAAACCCTAAAACTATAGGTTTTACAGATCCTTTAGCGTTTTTTGCTGGCTAAACTACAACACCCAGGATTCCATAGCATTGAACTGCAGCAGTTTAAGTGGTATCAAATGGCATTAATTCTACAGTGTAGAAGCCCCTTCTCTCCTATTCAACCACAATATTTAAATTTAACACTCTCTTGCTCCCTAAAGTCCACATGCTTACACTGTAGGGTGAAGTTCAGTAATACTTTATTGACAGTCATATATCAAATTAATGCTGAAGAGCCTTGTTACAACACAGGTAACATGTCTTCCTTTCACCAACTCAAAGCAAAAAATCAAACAAACCACCATTTGCTGCCCACTGCCTCTGCTTAGATACATTTTTACTTTGTAGTTCATTGCATCTCTTTTTCAAAAGATGGGAAATTCCTAGGAATTAGCCAGTGTCTGGAATAAATGGTTGATAGAAGGTTGAGTACCTCTGCAGTTATCGTTTGACAGAAGGAATCTTGCATCTGCTGCATCTACCTGGCTGCTAAGAACAGTTTCTGGCTTTACTGTCACTGGACAGATTTCTTGGCAGGGATTCCAGTTGGACAGAAAATCCAAATTGATACTTTTCTGGATTCCCTCTTTCCTCCCTTTTCTGGCTTGCTTTTACAGAGTGTTTGCTGTTGCCTCTCTTCTCCCAGCTGTTGCTAAGTAGCCTACTCAAGCATGGCTGGCCCTACTGGTTTCTTCTTACAGGGATAGAAGAGTTGCCTGTTCTTCCAGGATCCACTAAGAAGTTCTCTTTTGGGGAATCCTTCCAAATCTTACAGAGACACATTTTGGCCATCCATTTGATTACTTATTAGAAAATACTAGTCCTGCTTCAAGGATGTGAGTGTCCAGGAAATGCACCCATGGTTTGAGGGAACAAGAAATGAAACAAAGTTGAGACAGTTATAACAGTAGAAGTATGGTCAATGCAGTTCAAGGGCTGAGCAGGAAAAATAATGAAAGCCAATAAGGTGAATCCAAGAAGTTTAGGCAACAAAAGACCATGGAATGTCATCCAATACTGAATGGAACTAGTAGCTAAGGATAGGAAGAAAAAAAGTCAAAAACTGGTTATTTCTTAAGTTTCAGGAAACCCTGATGCAAAGGATTCTGGACTGATGAGAATCTTTATAATTTGGCACATGCATGCAAAATTTGCATGTGGCTGTTTTATGAGAGAGAGAGAGAGAGAGAGAGAGAGAGAGCAGAAAATAGACTTTTCTGTGCAGAAAATAATATTCATCCATATAAGTACTGTTTTCTGTACGGCAAAGGCTTTTCTGGCTTGCTTATTTATTTTCTACTGTTCTTCATGAAATCTCAGGGCACTAAGTAATTGGGCGCTAAGTAATTTTAAAATAATCATAATACTCTTTTGTACCTTCAAGTTGTTTCTGACGGGAGGGGGGAGGTTTCTATTGTCTTCCTCTGGGGATGAGAGAGAGTGACTTCCCCACAGTTCACAGCTATGTGAGGATTTGAACTCTGGTCTCCAGAATCCTAGTCCTGTGCTCAAATTACTGCACCATGCTGGATCTCAAAATATGCTAAAAATGCTAAACTAAAAATAAATGATAAATGACACATATTTAACTTATCTCAAATCATAAAATTTATGCTAAAATTGTAAAAAAATAAATATTATCTAAGCACTCGTAGGTGTATATATTTTTTATTTGGCATCTGAAAGAGAAAAGTGTGGTGGACCATCCGTTCTTGGGTAGAACGGAGTTCCATAAGAGGGAGGTGTCACCTGTGTATGTTGGGCACCCTCTGTTGGTATTTAATGGGAATGGGAATCATGCTCATTTTCTTGGCCTGCCTCTTGTAAATGTTTCTATCATCAGATTCTGCACCTGAATCTACACTAGATATATTGCAGGTTATCCTTGTCTTCAGTTATTGCTTAATTCTATTTTCTCTTTATGGGATATGCATGTAGGTGACGTCTGATTGTGATGGAGGGCTCCATACCAGCTGAGGCCACAACTTATGTCTGTGGTTCCTGGGGAGGAAAGTGATTTGTATCCTTTGGCAACAGAGCCAGGCCATTTGTTCTAACCTATCTTCAGCCTGTCAGTGAACCATTGGCAGATTTGCTAATTAAAAGTAAAAAAAAAAACAATTTTTAAAAGAGAATGGCATTTGTACTGTTTTGTTCATGTCTAAGTCAGACTTTCATTAACTGATTTTTGTTGATTCTTAAAACCAGCTGTCATTGAGCTCTATCTCCTATTGCTTTCTCCTAATATAGTCTCCAGGGGGCAATTATATGTATATATTTCCTTTTCCCGAAGTTATAAGAAAACATGGTTACCAGGACCGACTGAATCAATATTTTAAAAAGAAACCTAATAAAAGAGTTGAAAAATATCTGAACACTTTGCCACAACTGTTGGAAACAAGGGCCGAGACTGAACAAAATGCATACTATCAGTTATTGTTGTGTGCAAAACCTTCAATCTTCCATGTAATGTCGTAAATGTTTCTAGATCAGTCGCATAGTCTAAATAAATGGGACAAGTAAGAAGTTATTTACATATGATTAAAAAGCACCTGAAGTATGTTACTGAGACTGTGTAGTTAGCTCAGGAAAGAAGAGAAGCAATGAAGCAGAGTTGTTCAACAGTTGTTGGAGGAAGAACAAGATTCTGAAATGTGATATTCTTCAGTTCAGGGTTCTACCCAACTTGTTTCTACAAGGTATACTTGTTTCAGTTCTCACTTTGATGTTCTCCTCCACTTGTCTCCCACCACACTCTATTTTCCCTCCTCAAAACCTGGAGCTTCCAGGAGCCTGCTGATAATTCTGTAATGTGTAAATTGTACTATTTTGGTGTTTAGGGCATACATTAGGTTAAGAGAATGAATTGATAACAGTACAATCCCAGTTTCAATGAGAAACATGTTCCCAGACTAATAATGATCCTTATTGAAATTAAGGATTTCTGGACCAAGAATACCATAGACTTACATTGAAGTTTGAATGTGAGGAAAGAAAATGTACATATTCTTGTTTTATTCATAATTTTGTGTTTATTCCTCCTTGTCATAAATTTTAATAGACAATCATACTTTTATAAGAATGTGTAGCTAACACTTTTTTGTCCTTGTGGAATTGTTATAGGGAACTGCAGAGGGAGAAAATGCCTTCCACAAAAAAGTGGAAGAGCCATTGCAGATAGAGCTGTGGGAAGTGACAAAGTTGAGCTAGGGGGCTAACTCCAATTGTTAGAATCAGTTGAACTACTGATTTAATGGGAACTTAACCAATATTTAGACAATCTTTATCAATTTGGATGGTCTATTATAGTTGGTACCACCAAATGAATTTAGAGCAGTCATTCTTTTGGTCCACAATTTATGTCTATGTCAGTTCTATCAGATGGTTTCCTAAGTAACTTATTCTAGACACAGAGACTATGTACTCCAGTTTTAGACTTAGGAAATTCAGATCATTTAATTGTCAGCCTGCTTAATGAGAACTTTAATAATATTTGGTAATTAGTCTTAATAGCCTTACTCTTATATTGTGCATTTACATTATTGATTGTGAGTCTTCCATTTTGTTAAATAAATCCCATTCTAGCTACAATTCCTGTAAAAAGAGGAAACAGGATAAAGGGCATACTCAGGTGTCCTCTCTAGGCACAGTCAGGAGCAAAAATCTACTTTGGTGTGGCACATTCCCAATATTGCAGAAGCACAATTTTGAATATCATAACCATGTGGAAAACAGAGGGAGGTATTTGTTGTGAAGTCTTACAGCCAGGATGTGCATACAGATCTATAATCAGGAAACACTGACATTCTCAAATAAAATAAGTTATTGAATTTTGCACCAAATTATGCTGGGCAATTATTGCTTGTCTTTTGTGTTGCCAGCACCATATGTATGCTATTTATATTATAGATGTGGTGATTCTCTTTCAAGTAAACAAGTGTGGCTACACTTGCAGAGCCCTAAAATATAGAAGCATGCTCATAGATCTCTGAGCTGGAAACATTCAGCATCAGTTTAGCTGTCTGCTGCACTTGGAAATGTACTGGTCCTTACAGCACAGTGAATCCATTAATCATGCCTAGTTCTATTGTGCAGTTCTGTGCGTGTACTAAACTTTCCAGAGTACATATGCTAAAGTATCTGAATTTCACATTATGGTAGATCTTTCTACTTTCAACAGTGACCATGAGTCCATCTGCCTAGGTAAAACTAGTATACCAACTGAACTCATTCTGGGAAAAGCTGGATGTAGCCACAATGGCAAATGCTTTGGTTATAACACATTTAGTTTACTGTTAATTTACTCTCTGTGAGGCTGCCTTTTAAAAATGTTCAGAAATTTAGCTGTCCCAAAGAGCTGCAGCCAGATTGCTAACTTAGGCTGATTATAGGATATGCATAACTGTTGCAACAGCTCTACTGGCTTTTAGTCTATTTCTGTGATGAGTTGGATTTATACGATCATCTGTGGCTTGGATCCAGGTGATTTGAATTACCCTATCTACCTTTAGGGCCCATTAGAGTTTCAGATTATCTATAGTAGGTGTTCTATCAGTTCCATCACCATCCCAGGTTAATTTTGGTGGGGAAAAGGAAGAGGGCCTTGTTGGTGGCTGCTCCGAGACTTTGAAACTCCCTTTATGGACAGACCAGAATAGCCTCGTGTGAAGGAGTCATTAAACTGCTGCCACCAATTGTAACGATGACCGTTTTAATGCCACCGAATGCCACCAATTGTGAAGGTGCGCGTGGTAAAGCACCCACTGCCACCTAATCTATGAGGGAAGCCGGGCAACGATCAATATCAACCTAGGAGCTATTTTATAAAGGGACTGTTAATTACAGAAGGCTTTATTCACTTGATAGCGTAGCGTTTACTTTCTTGGCTTGACTTTATTATTGTAGGCTGTTCAACTTAGGAGCAACTGTATCAGGCAAGGCTTGAGGAAAACAGTAACAAGTTTATTTTAACAGGAGTATAACAATGTTTAACTGTTTCTTCAAAAGAGGCACAAATCTTGATGGTTACAATAGTAATGTTTCATGAGTAATCTCAGGCACAGTCTTCAAGAAGTTTCTTTAAGCAGATGTAACCCTTCTGGACAACTGCCCTAATATAACAACTAAGCTAAAAGGCTTATTTTAACAGAATTCCCTATAGCACACTGGCTACAGACACATTCCCTGAATCTCCACCTAGAGACTCAGTGTTCTCTCAGTAGCTCTCCGGCCACTGACTAACTCCCTGTTTCTCCCACTAGAGAAATCAGGCCCTTCCTGTAGCTCACCGGCTTACAACTACATTCCCTGAATCTCCACCCTGAGACTCAATGTTCTCTCAGTAGCTCTCCGGCCACTGACTATCACTTTCAAAAAGCTGCTCCGTGAAGTGATAGTTGGCTCCGCCCCCGTTGCTATGGCAACTCAGCTCAAGCCACTAGCCACCATCTCTAACAAAATATAGTCTCCCATACTTACCATCCCTAAACTACTGTTTAAACAACACACAACCATATGAATAAAAGTTACACATCGTCACACCTCATCCTTGCTCTCCTTTAATGAGCAAATCAAAACATTTTTTTAAAAAAAGAAATGGATTGGGAAATTGAGTGTTTTTCATTTTTAGATAATCTTTTAATGAATTTTATTTTTAATGTTTAATGTTTTAATTTTATAAATATTTAATCATTTTAAATCATTTTATATCTATATTTTTATTCATTAGTTTTAAATTTATACTATTTTAAAATATTTGTATGTTTATAATAGCCTGAAGTCCTATTTTTGGCAGAAAAGTGGGCACTGAATGAATGAATGAATAATCAAAAATATATCCATATCAGTAATTTTTAACATTTTTATTTCATTTGGCAGGTTTGGGTGTCCTTCTTTTAGTCTTGGAGATTATTGCAAACAGCTGTAATATTATCTTTTATTTTTTCAGTTTTGCTTTTTTGTAAAATGTTGAACAGGAACATTAAAAAACAAATCTTCAAACATAATTTACATATTTAGTTTAAAAAATAGTTACTTTTTAAAGTAGGGCTCATCAATATGTGACAACACATTTTGAGAAACAGCTTGCAAAGTGTTTAAGTGACTGCATTAGATTACACCCATCTCAAAAAGAGAGCTAGGCAAGACCTTCAAAGTTCTTTTCACAGTATCTGGGGGCCCTTTCACACAGCCATAGAACATAGAATATCAAAGCAGGAAATTTCACAATATCTGCTTTGAACTGGGTTATCTTAGTCCATACTGCCATATATTCCAGTTCACAGTTGAAAATGTGGGATTTTATTCAGCCGTGAGGAAGGTGCCTGGGATGTTCTCCAGGTTTTCAGAAAGGTGGGAGATGGCAACAGAATAGTTTCAAATGCAGAAGGGGCAAAAGTTTTCTCTCAGTTCACTTCATTTTCATCCTCTGTTAGAATTATAGTTTGTAGCTAAAATGTTTCATGCAAAACACTCCATTTTGTTGTCTACCTAAATCCCAGCTTCACTCCCCCCCCCATCTTTTTGTCCATATCATGTTGTTGTCTCTTCTTGCATAGAAATGTTTAAGCTCTTTCCAGTCACATTTTATATCTTGTAGATATGTGTACATTTACATAATTCAGTATGTGAATTCTAATTCACATTTTATCAATTCACTAAAGGATGTTTGTGCATACATTTTCTCACTCTTCATCATATTGAAAGCCTCACAAACACTCAGACTTCTGAAATGAGCTTTCCCTTACAATTTTAGTCTTGGGAGTTGTGACGAAAATCATGAAAATTTTGAAAGCATCAAATACTTTTCTGCCTTGTGAGGAGAATAACTTTGGTTTTTTCAACAACTCCTGGAGATAGGATTTTAAAGACCTTGAACTTGGAAAAATTTGGCAGCATCCACCAATAGCCTATTAATGACAACTATGAAAGGATTGTGCTGAGGTTCTAAGAAAATAAACAGTTATTGCATTTCAAGATAGGTTTGTTCAGTAGATTTTACATTGTGAGCACTCATTTAAAACTCTCAGTAATGATCCTTATTCATTTTGTTCAATGTGCAACATTCAGGCTATGATCACCCGGAAGGGCAAGATGTTAAACACAACTCATCTATAAAGGTGCCAAGATTGATAATTCATAGGCTCTACATGCTCAAATAGGTTTCATATCATGGTTAGTTTATTCAAATGGAACAAATCAAAAGAAAGATGTAAGCTAACATGCAAAACCACAAATTTAAAACATCTGAATTGTCTTCAAGGGAGGAAACATTACATTTTTAATGATATGGAAAACAATTCCATAGAGAAATTAAGATCTATATAGTGCATTCAGATGGGAACAAAATCCCTTTAAGATGTAATAAGAACTCATGGTTTTGGCAAGCACCTTCTTCTCTTCTCTCAACTTTTATTCTGGGGATGTGCTCCAAGTGCTTGTAGTAAATAACTGACCTATGAAAAGCACTACTTCCTAGGATTCTGGCCTTAATACAGTACAGTGACCAGGGCAATACAATATTTGCTGCATAGATTACATTTAATTTGTTTGCCTGTGGGTGACATAAAAAAGCAACACAAAGAATAAAAATAGTTCTAGTTAACATTTGTTTTTCCAGTTCCACATAAAATTTCATTGCATTTGGTTCTTGGGAGTAGGGTTCAGTTTGGAATGATTGGATAAGTAGGTACTAGATAGAGCTTTTGCTCTACTAGGCATTGATTATGAGGGTGATTTCCCAAGTTTATGGCTGGGGCAGGATATGGGATAATCTCTAGAAAAATATTACCACACTGCTTGCATGTTATGTGTCCCTCATTTTCAATTGTTATTCCGTTGGCATTAAATTTGCATCTAATCTGTCTTTTTGTACAAGGCTGTAATTTGCAGGACACTGACTGGGGAGCAAAACCATTGGTTAGGGTCAGGCCCGTAGCCAGGATTTCGTTTCGGGGGGGGGGGGGCTGAATTTTTTTCAGGGGGGGTTTCCTTATTTAATTGCTGACAGATTAATTTAAAGTTAGCACCATGTTGCATGCAACAACACCTTGTTTCAATGTAGTATGCTTGCATAAGCACTGTAGCTAAGTACAATCATTCCGACTTTTCCCTCCCAAGCTTTGCCTTATCTTTTATCTGCCCTGTGGGATAATTTTGAAGGCATTATTTGTTAGTAATTTTTCCCTGACCCTAAGTTGGCAATGAGATAACCTGTTAATAAGTATAAAATAACTTGGACTGCCCACTGAACTAGAACTTGACACTATTAGAACAATCTGGTTTTCTAAAGATTGCTATGCAGAGTACTTATAGGAAAATATATTTTTGAATCTTTAATTCCACATGGATGGAAATCACATTTTTGCCACTTTTCGTGAATGATAAGTATAACAATGAAACATACCACTACTTCTTGAGGATGATGAAACGTAGGCTATCATACTTTACATGTATCATGAGGCAAAATTCCTCATTCAAAAAGATTATATAGAAGGCTACAGGAAAATAAATACATGGTATTAAAGATGTATTAAGGAAAGTCTGAATTTTCAAGATCTAAACAAGGCAATTGATGACTGGGGACATCATCCCATGGTGCTCTTATAATGGGTTCTGCTTTTGCAAACCCATTTTGCTTGAGACTGGAGTATGCCTGCCTAACGTCTCTTGTTATCACAACATGGTTTACTGAAACCTCTTTGAGAAAGATCAAATTGCATTTATCTTACCACAGCAACTTGGTACAACTACAGAACTGTGCAGTTCCTTGAATTAAAAAAAGAAATAAAACTGAAGTAATCTAAGAGAAAAGCTTTATGGCATTATAGCCAAGCAGATTGGGAACATGGAACTTCAGAGGACTTCATTGACCCTAGGTCACTGCAGAAGAAGCTTTAAGATTACCACATTGCTGTAAATGTTTCTAAAGACAACCACAACAAAACTTTATTTATATCCCACCCCATCTCCCTGTGGGGACTCAGGGTGGCTCACAGACATAAAAAGGCAAATATTCAATGCCTTGTACAGTAAAAAAAATTAATACAATTTAAATAAATTACAATGTAAATAGTATAAAACAAATAGTTATAAAAGCATCCTAAAAACACATTTAAACAACATTAATAAAGGGGAAAGTAAAAGCTGTTTAATTTATTAAATTAAAGACCTCCTGAATGTACACTCAGGCCTAATCTATTGATTGAACTGGATTATATGGCAGTGTAGACTCATATAATCCAATTCAGTCTGCATTATATGAGTCTACACTGATCATTATAATGCTTTTCAAAGTGCATTACATGGAAGTGTAGATGGGGTTTTTCTCCATTTTCATCAATGACTGCTTCAACACAAGCTGAAGACTGCATTTAAACTTGTGATCTAATAGAAGAGTTTCAAAGGTTGGATGAAGACCAACTGTCCGTGATTTATATATTTCAAATCTGCAGCAGTCCCTCTACAATTGATCTTAGTTTTGGGAATATATTATTTCTTTGGGCTTCTATTTTGTCAAAATATGGCATGGAATATGACGTTCTGCTTTGGCAGGGTCCATCTATCAAATTTTAGGTAAATAATTTAAAAAACTTTATTTATATACCGCTCTATCTCCCTGAGGGGACTCAGGATGGTTTCCAAGTAACAACACCAAAACATACAGACTAGACAGCATAACCATAAAATTAACAAAACAGCATGAGCATAAAATGTCACAACACACATATATATTTAAAAATAATCCTGCCTGTTCTTCATGCCTATTTGTTAGGGCAAGGAAAAAGGGTCAAGACAATTTTAAAAGACCAGGCTGAGGATAATGCAAAATCAAAATATAGGAGCAAGGGAGTTGGATAAAGTACTATAACCGGCTAACAGCAATAGCAGGTATGGGTCTGTGGCTGCTCATTTCCAAAGGAAGGGCCGGGGTAGTAAGCAGGAAGTGCAAGGCCATAGTCTAAAAATGTCTAGAGCTGGGCTAGTATTGGTTATTCTCAAAGGCTTGTTGAAACCACCAGGTCTTCAAGCTCTTATGGAAAGAGGGGGGGGGGGGTGAGGCCTGTATTATTTCCCTTGGAAGGATGTTCGAGAGGCAGGGGGCCACCACTGAGAAGTCCCTCTCTCTCGTCCCCACCAGCCGTACTTGTGACGGTGGTGGGAGCGAAAAGAAGGGCCTCCCCGGAAGATCTTAGAGTTCATGTTGGTTCATAGAAAGAGATGTGATTGTGAAGATAGGCAGAGCCTGAACCATTTAGGGCTTTATAGGTCATGATCTGCACCTTGAATTTGGCTCGTCAATTTATTGGCAGTCAATGAAGTTGTTTTAATAGGGGCATTGTATGCTCCCTATAGTTTGCTCCAGTAAGGAGCCTGGCTGCCTTACTGCCATACTAGAGGATAGACTGGACTAGGTTATTTGTTCTGGATTAGATTTTTTTCCTGTATAATTGTTTACTTCTTGCATAACCAACGACATGAAGTGCTTCCATTTCCTGAATGATGCTGATGATCATGTTCATGATGATGATATTTTTGTTAGATAACTTTTTTAAAAAAAATGGTAAAGGGGTGGCCTTTGAATTGCATTTATAAACTACAAACATCAATATAAACCTTAACAAAAAGTTAGATAGCATACTAGGGAGAAATCATGTTGTGCACCCCAGTGGTTTTTCAACATAGCAGGAGTCTAGCATTCCTGATATTTTGGATTTCACCTCCCATAAGAATCAGTCACTAAGGGTTTATGGGAGTTGTAATTCGAAACATCAGATGTCTGGGGTTCCTCAGCCCTACAGCACAGTATCTGTGTTCCACTGTAACAGCTTGCTATTCTCACCTTTCTTTCTGTGAAATAAATTGTCCAAAATGTGTAGCTGAACTATGATAACTGCCACCATTTTGAATAAACTTCCATAATATAAAGGCATTTAATTCTTTGTTCCAATCATTTTGATCAATCAGTTGATTCATCTTTGCTCATTTATGTGCATTTTGCAAAGTGATGTTTTGTACAATTTGGAAATATTGAACAAAAAAGATAGACGAACAACCTTTTAAGGGTTAATAAATTCAGAATATGTTGAGACAGTCTTATTGAAAACAAGTAATTTCTTCACATATGACCTCATATTAACTAATTGGCTATGCTTGATGCAACAAATGAATGCATTTACACAATTTCTGAGTTCAGGAGCTATGATAAGGTGAGATCAGAAGATCACAGGGATTATTATATTCTGTCCCTCTAAATGTGTTTATAAAACTCTGTGCATGTGATTGAAAGCCCAGTGTACTTTTGGGTGTATGAAGTGTCCAAGGGAAGCTTACATATACCCATTATCCTTTTTAGGCTTCCTACATTTTCTACAAATGAAAATTATTACTTTTTTAGTCTGCATTGTCTTACAATAGTATTTATGTTGAATTTCTCAAGACTTAGAATAGCACAAACTACATATTACTTCAGACATCTATGTGTTTCCAAAGCTCATTTGCAGTTCTGTAAAGAAAGTATGTGCATGCACCCGTGCCTACAATTGAAAAATACCCTGATGATACATATATTAGAAAAATATGTACAAGCACCTTTTAGCCAATAGGAGGATAATATATATTATTTTCTCTGCAGGAAGAGGAGAAAGGTCTTGTGACTCTATATAAAACTAGGTCAAGACAAGAATGCCAGTAGGAAACGTAACAAAATTAGACTGACATATTTTCACATGCTTAGTATTAAATCCATATGACAAAATGTTCCAGGGGTTTAACATGAAATGAAATCAAGATCATTTACTAATGTATGATTAATTGATTGGGCCAAATTATATGCAACTGTAAAAAATACTCATGGATACATTTTAACACTCACATGATCTTTGACAAAGATGAATGCTTTTTATCAATGAGAAATTAAATAATATTTGCTCCATATCATAAGTGATGAGACCTATTCTGATTATCAATAAGTCAATTCAGTACCATTTCTGTTGGATATTCTGCTGAATGTCAGGAGATATACAGGAAAAACTATTACAGAAATATATGGGGGAAAGGACCCACTTAGCATTATACCAGCAACCTCTTCACACGGGGCTAAATTTGGAATAATACACCAATTCAGTTCTGGTCATTCCCTGAACTGGCTGGCTCCCATCAGATGATGCCGGCACAGCTCCATCAGTGAAGGAGGGTGGAGCCGGTGCATGCCATCACCAGGGCAACATGAAAGGGCTCCCATGTTGCCATTGGAATGCATGGGGGAAAGCCGCACACTCACTCTTTCCCCATCTGATGCTGCTGAACTAGCCAACTAATTGGCCTGTGCAACTGGAAATAACCAATTGACTATGTGTTAAGCCTGGGAAACTTGGAGAGTGAGCCAGACCACCCACAAAACTTCACCTTAATCTTAAGTAATACCGGGTCAGTGAAAAATAAGACACATATCTATGACCTCCTCAAATATGAGGGGGCTGATCTAGCATGCTTTATTGAAACTTGGCTGGGAGATTATAGTGGGTCAACCTGGACTCAGGCCCTCCCAGCTGGATACTGTGTCTGTGAGCAGGTGAGGGAGAGTGGGCAAATGCGAGAAACTCCACCTAGGCAGAAAAAACAAAATGCAAAGATACAGAATGGGGGACAATGCCTGGCTCAAGAGCAGTACGTGTGAAAAAGATCTTGGAGTCCTCGTGGACAACAAGTTAAACATAAGCCAACAATGTGATGTGGTGGCAAAAATGGGATTTTGGCCTGCATCAATAGGAGCATAGTGTCTAGATCTAGGGAAGTAATGCTACTCCTCTATTCTGCTTTGGTTAGACCACACCTGGAATATTGTGTCCAATTCTGGGCACCACAATTCAAGAGAAATATTGACAAGCTGGAATGTGTCCAGAGGAGGGCAACTAAAATGATCAAGGGTCTGGAGAACAAGCCCTAGGAGGAGTGGCTTAAGGAGCTGGACATGTATCCCTCAGGGAGGGGAATTTCCATCCTATCTAAAAGAAGCTGCTGAAATACTGACAGGGTGCGTGTGTCCCTGTTGGTACTTATAGACCTTTCAGTGGCTTTTGATACCATCAGCCATGGTTTCCTTTTGGAATGCCTGAAGGGACTGGAAATCGGAATTATTGCATTGTCATGGTTCTGGTCACACCTCTCATACAGGTTCCAGGTGGTGGTGCTTGGGGATAGCTGCTCCTCAAAAAAGAAGTTGTTATATGGGATTCCACAAGGTGCCACTCTATCCCCAATGCTTTTTAATATTTACATGAAACTGCTGGCAGAGCTCATCCATAGGCATGGGTTGAGGTGTTATCAGGATTCTGATGACACCCAAATATATTTCTCCATGCCTTCAAGAACAACCTCAGCTAAGGATAATGTATCTCCTCTGAATGAATGCCTGGAGGGGGTAATGGGCTGGGTGAGGAAAAACAAATTGATACTGAATTCAGACAAAACAGAGTTGCTTGCAATCAAGGGACTTAATCTGGGAATGTCAGCCCAGGTAGATATGATGGTCAGGAGTGTTTGCTACCAGGATTTGGAAGACCTCAAGACCTATGTCTATATGTTTTAATTATGCTGTAAACTGCTAGGTCATTAAAATGCTAATCAAGGTGACCAATTGAAACATTCACACCTACTTCAAACAAACAAGAGTTCTTTCTCCCACCCAGGACATTCCACATATATATATAAACTCCATTTTACTAGTTTTGAACAGACTCCACAACCTCTGAGGATGTCTGTCATAGATGCAGACGAAATGTCAGGAGAGAATGCATCTTCAACATGGCCATACAGCCCAGAAAACTCACAATTCCCAGTATCATTCTGTTTCACATACCCCCTCTTCCCTATCCATCCTCCTATTTTTTTCAGTTGAAATCTTCTAGGCTATATTTTCTCTAATCCATTTGGTGTCTTTTTAATAAGTAATTATTAATTTACAAGCGTATAAAATGTGCAGATGGGAAACAGGTGCACATTCAGGTAGCATTAGTTCCTCAAACAGGAGAAGTCATTCAAAGGAAAAGCAGTCTCTTTCCACTCTTCCATTCACTACTGGCAGATTTTTTCCCATTTTTAAAAAGAAAGTCCTGCTCATTATTATTGAAAAAGGTTCAAAATAACCCTCAAAAGGGCTCAGAAAATATTCTCTAGTGGCATGAGACGCACACTTTCCAATTTGGCCTTCGTAAAAATGAAGATGACAGAGGCTGTAATTCTGGGTAAGGAAAGTAATGTATTGATACACATTTAAACAAGAATATTAATCATACCCCAATTATTTTTAATACATTATTTCACTATGTGATTCTATAACTGTATTTGGACCTCTGTCTTGAAATGTAGCAATGGAAGAAATATCTAATTTTGGAAGTATGGCTGAAAATCAAGGAGAACAATGCAACTTATAAAATTTGTTTGAACTTGTAGAATGTGTCCAGTCACCCTCCTTTTAATGAGACTAATTCCAAATTATAAAATGCTTTCAGAAAATGCAACATTTATTAAATAATTTCATTTTACTGTTATTCACTAGAGATTAAAAGATTTAGATGCTACAATAAACTTATATTTGAAAGTTTCAGTTTATCTCATATGAAGAAATCTTATAAAAGAGATGATTTTCTGAAAGGTCTCATCCCAGGATGTCAAGGTCTCATCCCAGGATTGTTATCCTTTCCTTAATCCTTGATCATGTAGTGGTGTACTGAGATTGTATCTGCATGTGGTTTAGAAAACAGAAGTAAAGATTGAAAATAGGTTGTATATGATTTATCCTGTGTTATTTGTATCTCATTTCTTCTTCCAATAACAGAATGGCCTCATTCTGTCAATTTCTGCCTTTTCCATGCACCTACAAATAACATTCTGTATTCTATTCCTGATTTTGAATACTTTCACTCCTGCTGAAATATTACACTTGTGTGTATATCTGCTAGTCATTTCTCCAATTAGTCAGGCTTGGCTCTCTCACTAAATGACAGAAGTATTAGAAGATGCAAAAGGGTTGGCAGTGATGGCAAAGAGTGCTCAAAATTCTTGTTGTCCACTTCTGAAGGTAGCTTTAAACCTTCTAATGCAATGGAAAATGCTGTATGATAACCATCATTTAAGAAAGACTCAGTAGATGATCATTTTGTCCCAGGCTAGTTTTCCCACTTTTAGTTAAAAGACATGAGCACTATATCACTGAATTTCAAGTGTAGTCTAGAAAATTTCCAGTCTTATATATGAAGAGGGAGAAAACAGTGGAAAGAGGATGTATATAAGTAGAATAGTTTGGAATTAATAAGGTATAGACAATAGGCGACCACACACACACACACACACTAGCTTGGGTACCTGGTGATGCCTGGGTTATTTGAAAAACGCATGGTTTGTTTTTGGATGTTAGGTAATGGCAGTTAGGTAAGTTGTAAAGTTGCTTTGGTTTTTTATGAATGTTCCGATTAGAAAATGCATAAGAATCTGAGTGAACTACATTTCCCAAAAATCATGGGTCAGTATTCAAAGTTGGTCATGTTGGGTCTGTGTGCCAATTTTGGTCTAGATTCATTGTCGATGCGTTCAATGTTCTCTCGGTACTGGTGAACTGTAACCCCTGAATTCCAAGAATTGGAATTGCCCAGAAATCTCATCAGTGTTCTAAGTTGGCCATGTTGGGTCTGTGTGCCAAGTTTGGTCTGGATCTGTCATCAATGCTGTTTAGAGTGTGCTCTGGATGCAGGGTGAACTATAACTCCCCCCCCCCATGTGGGTCAGTTCCCCCACAACTGCCTCCTATATGTTCTGTTGGTCACCATGGTTATGTGTGCTAAGTTTGGTCCAAATCTGTCATTGGTGTGGTTCAGAGTGCTCTGGATATACTGTGAACTATAACTCCGATCTGGGTGGACCAGTCTCCCCAAACCCCTCCAGTATGTTCTGTTGGTAATAAGGATTCTGTGTGCCAACTTTGGCCCAGATGCATCATTAGTGGAATTCAGTGTTTTCGTTGGATACAGGGTGAACTATAACTCCCACCCAGGTCTGTCAGTCCTATTGGTCATCAAGGTTCTGTGTGCCAAGTTTGGTCCAGATCTATCATTGGTGAGGTTCAGAGGGTTCACAGAATACAGGTGAACTATAACTCTCAATGTTCAAGGTCAATGACCCCCAAAATCCACCAGTATTCACAGTTAGCCATGTCAAATTTGTGTGCCAAGTTTGGCCCAGATCCGTCATCTGCTGGCCCAATCCATCATCAGGGTGAACTATAACTCCCTGATGCCAAGGTCAGTCACCCTCAAAACCCTGCCAGTTGTGGTGAAGTGTGAATTTTAACCTACAGTCATGTATAATTATAGGTAGGCATTTAAAGGGGTAAGTATTTAAAATAGCATAATTAGGGGGATGGTAGCCAGCTCAGCTCACTCTGAGATGGTTTGCCATGGAAAAAGGGGAGGAACCAACTGCCACTTGGCAAGAGCAGGCATTTTAAAATGGGCAGTCTGTGGTCAGAGAACCGCAGGGAAAGCTGGTTCTACTGTGTTGAGAATCAGGAAGGTTTAGGCTTTTAACCTGTGTGGTTTAGATAGGTTAAGTTGACTTATTTAGATTAGTAGTTAGGGTTTGAGCAAAAAGAGGAAGAGAACCCCAGTAAGAATCTTTACTGTAACAGAGATAACAGAGGGAAAGATTAGGCTAGTACCTGGAGTGATCTGTTAAGGAAAGAAACACATTTTGAAGGAAATAGGTTTAAAACTTGTCTAGTGGAAAGAACAGTCCTCTTAAGAGCCGCCACAAACTACAGGAAAGCGGGAGTGAGCTTGCGCTTGCGCTCGCTCTGAAGCCCCGCCTTTTTCCCCCAAGGCTGCTCTCTCTCTTGCTAGCGTGCCTGTTTTCCCTTGCTAGGCCAGTGATACGAGCGTACTCTCGCTGTTAACAGAATTCAACAGCGAGAGTACGCTCGCATCACTGGCCTAGCAAGGGAAAACAGGCACGCTAGCAAGAGAGAGAGCAGCCTCAGGGAAAAAAGGCAGGGCTTCAGAGCGAGCACAAGTGCAAGCTCGCTCCCGCTTTCCTGTAGTTTGGAGCGGCTCTAAGAGTTGCTTTATGGAAGGTTATAAATGTAACCACTAAAGGAATGTACCTCTAGGAGTTAAGAAACATTGAAACCATTAAGATTCTATACTTCAACAAACTTATTACAGTTTCTTTTAAATCCAAGTCTCTGTTTCATATACTTTCGAGTCAAGCCGCGCTATACATCAAAGGAAGATAAACATCATACTACAGGCTAGTGGCCGTGTTATCAATTTTGTAGATTTATTACAAGTTGTAGGAGACCCTGACAAATCGGTAACATCCCTTCAACTGGTGGCGTCATTACACCAGTATACAAAGTTGGCCATGTTGGGTCTGTGTGTCAAATTTGGTTCAGATCCGTCATCTGATGGGTTCTGTGTTTTCTGAATACGAGTGAACTATAACTCTCAGATGCCAAGATGAATCACCCCCAAACCCCTCAAGTATATTCCTTTGATCCTGGGGGTTCTATGTGCCAAGTTTGATCTAGGTCCATCATTGGTAGTCTTCAGAATGCTCTCTGGATGCAGAGTGAACTAAAACTCCCACCTGGGTGGGTCATTCCCCCCCCCCCAAAAAAAAACCCCTCCAGTATGTTCTGTGTGTCATGAGGGTCTGTGTGTTGAGTTTGGTCCAGGTCTATCATTCATGGAGGTCGCAGTGGCCTATTTAATAGGAGGCATTTAGGATAGGAGAAACTGCAAGTTGCTTCTGGTGTGCGAGAATTGACCGTCTGCAAGGACATTGCCCAGGGGATGCCTGGATGATTTGATTTTTTTTATCATCCTTGTGGGAGGCTTCTCTCATGCCCCCGCATGAGGAGCTGGATCTGATAGAGGGAGCTCATCCGCCTCTCCCCGGATTTGAACCTGTGACCTGTTGATCTTCAGTCCTGCCGGCACAGGGGTTTAACCCACTGCACCACCGGGGGCTCCGGTTGGGAGGCAATTGAAAAGCAGGGAGAAACATTGCCGCACCTCCCCCACAAACATATTTACATACAAACATTCACTGTGTGTGTACACACATGCACATGTCACATTAGTTTCCAAAACATTCTTGTGAGAAAATGTGGATATGTTATATTCTACTTGTATGATCTAAATTAATAAATAAATACTTTGTTATGGAGTAAAACTACCATTCAAAAAGCATATTTAATAATGATTAAATATTGTGTTACTTCTGAGGGTATGATCTTCTCATGTCCCAGTCAAGATTATTTTGATAATTTGGCACAATGTAACAGATTTGTTGATGCAACAGTATAACAGTTTATTGATAAATGCAGGTGATAAATGGATGCAGAAAGAAAAAGGACTGCAACTCACTGAAGCAGGGTTTCATCATTCTATCTACTTGGGTCTTCCCAAATATTATGTATGTATCCCTGAGAGTAGACAACTGGGTCCATTCCTCACCTAGCCATAAATACCTCTCTCTTGTTTTTTCAGGTACCTGAAAATTTGCACAGTATGAGATAAATCTCATTTCCTTGAGAAATCAAGGAGCTTTCCACGAACAGGTGTGTTCCTTGGAATTTGCATGAGATGGGAAAAACTATCTCTAGTGGAAGGATGGAGTACTTGTACACACTCAGGCATGGTCATTTATATGAAAAGTGGTGTTTGCTTAGTGCCATTCCTTTTGAGTCAGAAGTCTGCTTGGTTAACTAGGCTGTACAAATCTTTAAACACCATGAGAGCTGTCTAGGTTGTGTCTGTCAGAGCTTAGTAATACCTTCATCACAATGTGTTGTTGAAGTCTTTCATGGTCAGAATCACTGGGTTGCTGTGAGTTTTTTGGGTTGTATGGCAATGTTCCAGAAGCATTCTCTCCTGACGTTTCGGCCACATCTATGGCAGACATCCTCAGAGGTTGTGAGGTCCTCAGAGGTTGTCAGACCTCACAACCTCTGAGGATGCCTGCAGTAGATGTGGGTGAAACATCAGGAGAGAATGCTTCTGGAATATGGCCATACTGCCCAGAAAACTCACAGCAACCCATCTTCATCGAACTTTGTGAATATATGTAAAAACGTTTTTCTCTTTAAAAAATATACTTTGGGGGGTAATGTCCAGTGTGAAAGAAGTGGATATTTTCTTAGATTGGAATTCTTCATGTCTTCCCTTTACAGACTCCATGCACCCTTAAAATCAGGTCTGGATTTTAGGGACTGCATCCTTATCCCCACTCCCCCTCTGGACAGTAAAATTAGTGCATATGACAAAAGAGTTAATGTGTGGATTTATTTTCTCTTCTGAGTATAATAATTTCCTAGACTTTATTTTGTTCTTCAGTGTATGTAATACTGGTAAGATATTTATATTGGTAAGATCACCAATAAATCATTTATCTGAATGGTCCCTGAATTTGTCCTTCAGAGTAATTGAGGAGGACAGGGGAAAGAGGAAAATCTGTTCTACTATGGTTCCCATTCTGCTAACAGAAACAATTGAATTTCATCATTTGTTTTATAAGATAGAAGTGCTAAAATAAATTTCCAGCTCTGCTAATAAAAAAAGGACAATATTTGTCTTTACTGTGGCTTTCTGTCTTCCAAAAGAGCTTTGAATTCTGGTTAGAGCTGGAGACATAAATAAAGAATTGGATTTTTATATCTGAAAACAGTTGGGAACTTTGTCCCAGAAGACCTAGAAGCATCATTGTACGATTTGTCTTGCACTTAGTGAGGCTAATCCACTCATGTCTGCTCAACTCTTCCTCGACGCCATCTGAAGACAATTACAAACTGCATACTTGGAAGCAGCTACAGCATACCCAACATTTCTTTAATATTATGTTACACAGTTCATGTTAACCTTGATTGAGATGAATTATTAAGGTCAGAGAAAGCAAACTATCACAGTAATGTTTGCAGCAAAAGCCTTGTTCTATGAATGGTTCTTCTAATACATATTACAATGTTGGTGTCATGGAGGGTTACCAACTTTACTTTTCTTCTCTTCTTGCTGCAGTACATTTCCTTCTTCCTCATCTTTTGTAAATATATATATATATATATATATATATATATATATCAGTATTTGTGAATAATTCACTTTATCTACAACATCAAATTAACTTGAATTTGACCTACTTTACTTTCCCAAACTGTGTAACCACACCTACATATCACTGCATACTTTAATTGAGTTTCTTATCACACATTTCCCCACTTTCTTTTTCACAGATGGATTTGGGTTTGATTGCTGTATCTTTTTTCACAGGGTATGAGGCTTGTTTCATTCTTGCTCAACCTCAAATTCATGTACTGTAAGAAAAGGAAGACAAAGTCATTGCCATCGACAATGCACTGCAAAAAGGCAAGGGTTTTTTTTTCCCAAAAGACCCTGTAAAAATCATCTGACTCATAGTGAAATCTATTTGGTTCCTAATTGAACCATAGAAACAAAACCATAAAGGAGAAATTATAGAGAAGTCCATAGAGCTTGGAATAAAGGAAACAGGAAACAACTTGTTGCACCTCAGAGTAGATTCACCTTGCTGAAGACACCAAACCACACACAGCCAGAAGTCTTTATAGTTTATTAAAAATAAAAGGTAAAAAGTTCTTTAAAGCAAAGGTTAATGTTCCAACATTAAAGCACTTAAAGCTTAATCCAGAAAAGGCACCAGGAAAGCAAAACCCAAAAAGAACATGACAAAGTCCTGAAACCATGAACACAAAAACTACAATATAATTCCAGACAAGCATAGGCAAACTTCTTAGTTGAACGCAAAGTTGCTTTGACAAAGATTTGGTCTCACACACATAGCTTAATATCCTTTGCAAAACATGAAAGTGTTTCTTTCGCCTCTGGTCTCCCTCTTGTTAGCTATCCTTTCACTCCTTCAAACTCGGAATTCCAAATGGTCAGCCCGATCTAAGGTTCCCATTTCGTCAAGGTCAGTCTGTTCATTAGTGTCGGCCTGTTTCCCTGCTTGCTCATTATCAGGCTGAGAACTATCCTCTTTCTCTGAGTCAGTCTGCACCTGCACCTGGCTACTTTCAGTATCAACACTCTCATGCCTCTCTGTGGGAAACTGCACTTCTTCATTGTCTATAACAGGGACATCTTGAACCAAACTGTGAATCTGAGTCCCATCATCCTCATCAGAAACAGGCTGTGATTCCAGCTGAGTCACAACACAACTCTCCAGACCTTTAGGCAATAGCACATGAAGGTGGAATAAATTTTTAAAAAATCTTTGAAAATTGGATCTTCATTTAAAAGACAACTTGCAAACAAGATAATAGACAAAAATTACTACAAAGACAACAAAACCAAGAACTAAGGACTGGAAAGATCAGAAAGATGCTCCTAAGTGTTTATCTTTAGTAGATACAGACCCAGTGAGGGAAATCCTGACTCAATTAAGAGCCATTACAGATGGAAGGAAAAGCATGGAGATTAGAATGGAGGAAAAAATCACACAAGTAGAAAAATACCTAGGAAAGGGTCAATAGGAGATGAAAAAAGATATGCAGATGACAGATGCAATGACTGGTATTTTGAAGCAGCAGGAGCAGCAAGAACAGAAGATAAAAATAATTGGGGTGGGGGGGGGGGGCAGAAGAAAATACAAATGAATTTCCAAAGAGATTCAGCCCAACTCCAGAGGTTGGAATTTTCATAAAGAAAAAATTCTTGAGACTAAGAGGAATATCTTAATCTGTCCAGGAATTGAAAGTCATGATGAATGTTGTGGCTAGAATCCTTGTTAGAACAGAGAAAATGGCCAAGATGGAACTGGCAGAAAGGAAGTGCAAGACACACAGAGAGAGAGAGCATGTGAGGTATAAGAGAAGGGAGGAAAAAAGGGGAGTGAGGCACAAAGGAGGGCCAAGAGAGAGAACAAGGCATAAGAGAAGGGAAGAAGTGTGTGAGGCAGAGGAGGGCGAGAGTGTGTGTGTGTGCACGCACATGCATGGCATAAGAAAAAGGAGGAAGAGAGCACATGTGAGGCAGAAAGGAGGGGCGAGACAGAGAACACAAGGCAAAAGAGAAGAGAGGAAGAGAGCATGAGGCATAAGAGAATGGAGAAAGAGAGAGTGCAAGGCAGAAGGAAGGGAACATAAAGAGAGTGCAGGGCAGAAGAGAAAGGGGGAAGATAGAGAGCGAGGCTGGAGGGGGAGGAGAGTGAAGGCATGTTCGGTGGTGGCAGCACTTGCTTCCTCCCTGGCCTACTCCCACTCTTCCTTCCCCTCCATCAGCCTTTCTGCTGCCTGGCTTGCCTTGTTGTCACCGGTGCCAGGAGATGTCTTAGGGTCATTTCTCCATCCCAACCCAGGCCCGGTAAGTTGTTGCATCCTCCTGCCAAGAGGAGGGTGTGATACACAATTGGTTCTGCAGGCCAGGACTGCATCTGGCCTGCAGGCATGGGTTTGCCCATATCTGGTCTTTCATATTACTACAAAAACAACGTTGTTCTTCAAAGTAGTTCAGATATTTTGTGTAAAGTGTTAGGAATTAAGGGATGGACATGCAGGTATGAACAGGCCAAAGTGAAAACATGGATTGGACACATGAATTATCTGTCCATAAGAATCCAGGCACAGCAGTGGGCATTATGTTCCTACGTCAGAAGTGGAGTGTTGATGTGTTTTGAAATAGTGCAATGTAGTTTTCAAAGTTAATGTTTGTGTGTTTAGAATGTAATGCTTGGCCATGAAAACCTTTTGGGTGCAAATCAACACTCTCTTAGTCTCAGAGCAAGATACAGACAAGCCCTTTGTGTACAGATCTTTCAAAGAAATCGCCATGATAACTTCACCTCAGAGTGCCATCAATTATAAATTACCTGAAGACACAACAACAACATCTATATTAACAAGTATCCAACTATATGAATAAATCTGCTTTTGACATATTCCTCTTTTCCCAGGTATTTCACCTACCTGTGTTGTGCATCAATGGAAAATTTAGGAGGAAGGAATATAACTTCCTCCTCTGAGAGCTGACTAGATCCTGGCCATGTGGGGGGGGGGGAAGGTTCTGGAGGAAGGGGGTGCTATCTGAGTCGTGTGGGGGAGGAGATTTGCGGGCCACAAACATCCCAGGGAGAAGCGCAACAGAGTCCTTGCGACCCTGGAAAAGGTGGGTAGTGGTAGGCTCCTTGGCAGCCCCCTTGGTCTCAAGGTCCTGTTGATCAATGCCAGATCCGTTAATGGTAAGACCGCGGCCATCCAGGACCTGATCCTGGATGAGAGGGCGGATCTGGCATGCATTACCGAGACCTGGCTGGACGAGCTGGGGGGTGTAAACCTCTCTCAGCTGTGCCCACCAGGTTTTGGTGTGCATCAGCAGGCCAGACAAGTGGGGCGGGGAGGAGGGGTCGCAGTAGTCTTTTGGCAATCCATCACCGTGATCAGATGCGCTGTTCCGCAGACTTCTGGGTTCGAATGTGTCCACTTGAAAGTGGGGAGCCGTGACAGTGTGGGGTTCCTGCTGGTGTACCGCCCACCCCGTGACCCAGCAGCTTCCCTGTCTGAGCTAGCAGAGGTGGTCTCTAATTCGGCCTTGGTCTCCCAGCGCCTGGTGGTGCTGGGAGACTTTAACATCCACACTGAGACCACTCTATCTGGCGCAGCTCAGGACTTTATGGTCACCATGGTGACCATAGGACTGTCACAGATAATATCTGGCCCCACTCATCAAGCTGGACATACTCTCGACCTTGTCTTTGTGGCGGACAACGAAATGATCAGAGTGGAAGATCAAAACATCCTTCCAGTGTCATGGTCTGACCATCATCTGATCACTTTTAGACTTGCTGCGACTCTTAACCTCCGCAGGGGTGGAGGACAAATTAAGATGGTCCGCCCTAGGAGACTGATGGATCCGGATGGATTCCTGAGGAATCTTAGGGTTCTTCCTGCCCTGGAGCCTGGCGATTCTATCGACGCCTTGGTAGCTCTCTATAATGGGGAGATGTCCAGGGCATTAGATACGATCGCACCTGAACGTCCCATCTCGTTGCGTCGTGACAGGCCATCTCCTTGGTTCACCGAGGAGCTGGCTGTGATGAAGCATACGAGAAGGGGACTAGAGCGCAAATGGAGGAAATCTCGAGATACATCTGATCGAGCACAGGCTAAAGCCTCCCTTAAGGCTTACTCCGTGGCTATACGGGTGGCCAGGAAATCATTCACGACCACCCGTATAGCATCTGCAGCAAATAGATCATCGGAGCTGTTCCGGGTCATGGGAGAACTCCTCCACCCACCTGTGGCGGAGGAGGTCGCTGATGACCCTGCAGCTCGGTGTCGCGATTTTGCACACCATTTTGCAGGTAAAGTCGCCCAGATACGTCTTGAGCTCGACTCCAATTCCATCGCAGTGCCAGAAGAGGTGACGGAGGCACCTGCTTGTCCAACCTTGTGGGATTCTTTTAGGCTTGTTCTTCCTGAAACCGTTGAGGAGATTCTTGGGGCTGTGAGGGCGACCACCTCATCTCTAGACCCATGCACATCTTGGCTCATTAAATCAGCCAGAGGGGGGTTGCTTGACTGGTTTATACCAATTGTCAATGCATCGTTGGAGCAAGGAATTTTTCCATCTAATTTGAAACAGGCTGTGGTTCGCCCACTCCTCAAAAAAGCTTCCCTTGACTCCACGGTGCTGAGTAACTACAGACCGATCTCCAACCTCCCCTTTTTGGGTAAGGTGCTGGAGCGGGTGGTCGCCTCCCAGCTCCAGAGTTTCCTAGACGACACCAACTACCTAGATCAGTCACAGTCTGGTTTCAGGCCTGCTCATGGTACCGAGACAGCCTTGGTCGCCTTGGTGGATGACCTCCGCAGAGAGCTGGACAGGGGGAGTGTGACTCTGCTGGTTCTCTTGGACATCTCAGCGGCTTTCGATACCATCGATCATGGTATCCTTCTGGGTCGTCTCTCTGGGATGGGCCTTGGGGGCACGGTCCTGTCGTGGCTCCAGTCTTTCCTGGAGGGACGAACTCAGATGGTGAAGCTGGGAGACGCCTGCTCTGACCCCTGGCCTTTGACCTGTGGGGTCCCGCAAGGCTCCATTCTGTCGCCCATGCTTTTTAACATCTCTGTCACTCCTTCCCACCTGCTACTAAGGAGGCTGTCGAAGTCCTGAACCGGTGCCTGGCCGCTGTAATGGTCTGGATGAGGGCGAACAAACTGAAATTAAATCCAGACAAGACAGAGGTACTCCTGGTCAGTCGCAAGGCCGAGCAGGGTATAGGGTTACAGCCTGTGCTGGATGGGGTCGCACTCCCCTTGAAGGCGCAGGTTCGCAGCTTGGGTGTAACCCTGGACTCATCGTTGAGCCTGGACCCCCAGGTTTCAGCGGTGACCAGGGGAGCATTTGCACAGCTTCGGCTTGTGCGCCAGCTGCGCCCGTACCTTGGGAAGTCTGACTTGGCCACGGTGGTACATGCTCTGGTCACATCCAGTCTTGACTACTGCAACGCTCTCTACGTGGGGCTGCCCTTGAAGACGACCCGGAAGCTGCAGCTAGTCCAGCGCGCGGCAGCCATGTTGTTAACAGGAGCAGGACGCAGGGAGCATACAACGCCCTTGCTGTTCCAGCTCCACTGGCTGCCGATTTGCTACCGGGCCCAATTTAAGGTGCTGGTGTTAACCTACAAAGCCCTAAACGGTTCCGGCCCAAAATACCTTACGGACCGCATCTCGGCCTACGAGCCCACGAGGACCTTGAGATCATCTGGGGAGGCCCTTCTCTTGATCCCGCCTGCCTCGCAGGCACGTCTGGCGGGGACGAGAGAGAGGGCCTTCTCGGTGGTGGCCCCCCGGCTGTGGAACTCCCTCCCTGCTGATGTCAGACAGGCCCCCTCCCTCATGGCCTTTCGTAAGGGCCTGAAAACTTGGCTCTTCGAGCAGGTTTCCAACTAAATGCTATGCTACGGGTAATGACAACCGGATTGAACTATGACGACGAGATTGACTATGATTCCATAAATATGACGGAGCGGATTTTTAGTGTGTTAGATGTATGTATTAGTGATGTTAATTGTTGTTTGATTCCTTTGTAAAATGTCTTTTTTGTACTGTACACCGCCGCGAGTCGCCCTAGGGCTGAGAGCGGCGGTTAACAAATGCAAGAAATAAATAAATAAATAAATAAATAAATAAATATATGAAACCGCTGGGAGAGGTCATCCGGAGTTTTGGAGTTGGGTGCCATCTCTACGCGGATGACACACAACTCTACTACTCCTTTCCACCTAATTCCAAGGAGGTTTCTCAGGTGCTAGACGAGTGCCTGGCCGCTGTGTCGATCTGGATGAGGAGGAACAAGCTGAAGATCAATCCCAACAAGACAGAGGTCCTCCTGGTCGATCGTAAACCAGATCGGGGTATAGGGTGGTTACCTGTGTTGGACGGGGTTACACTCCCCCTAAAGCCACAGGTCCGGTGTCCTCTTGGATTCTTCGCTCACACTTGAGGCTCAGGTGTCGGCGGTATCCGGGAGGGCCTTTGCGCAACTGAGACTTGTGCGCCAACTGCAACCATACCTCGTGAAGGCTGATCTGGCCGGGGTGGTCCACGCCTTGGTCACCTCTAGAATGGATTACTGCAATGCGCTCTACGTGGGGCTGCCCTTGAAGACGGCTCGGAAACTGCAATTGTTCCAGCGGGCAGCAGCCAGGATGCTAACTGGAGCTCATTATCAAGAGAGGTCTACCCCTCTGTTTAAGGAGCTCCACTGGCTGCCATTTATTTTCCGAGCCCAATTCAAGGTGCAGGTGCTCATCTACAAAGCCCTAAACGGTTTGGGACCACCCTACCTGCGTGACCGCATCTCCATCTACGAACCCACAAGCCCGCTTCGATCATCTGGGGAGGCCCTGCTCGTGATCCCACCTACGTCGCAAGCGCGCTTGGTGGGGACACGGGACAGGGCCTTCTCCGTGGCGGCCCCCGACTCTGGAACGCCCTTCCAAAAGATCTCTGACAGGCCCCTACACTAGCAGTTTTCAGAAGGAACTTGAAAACTTGGCTGTTCCGTTGTGCCTTCTCGGATTAGGAATCCCCATCCCAAGTCCTAGTAGCACTTTAGCACAATTAACATCGCTGCACACCGCACTTTTAATTCCTACGCCCCCCCTACCATTTCAGCACTTTTAACCCTGTACCCCTTTACGCCGGCCGAACCAGTTTTAATATGTCTTGATGTATTGTCATTGCTGTTTTGCTTAATTGTTGATTTGCTTCGTTATTGCTATGTTATGTTTTTCTATTGTATTGTGTTTTGTGGCTTCGGCCTGTGTAAGCCGCATCGAGTCCTTCGGGAGATGCTCGCGGGGTACAAATAAAGTTAATAATAATAATAATAATAATAATAATAATTCTGCTGTTTTCCATCTGAGCTCCTAAAGGCTATGTTGAGTTGCCAAAACTCCTTAGAGATAATACTGTATGTGAATTAGATAACACCAATGGGGTTCATGCAATTGTTCATGATCACTTGCTGATACATTCCCATTTTAATTAAGATGGCAATGGGTAAATACAGTCAAGCTGGCAGCAGAATCCCTTAGCTCAAACAAGTATAAAAATGAATGGACTTGATTACTCAATTGCAAAAATATTTGGTAACTAGCCATGAAATAGTTAGGAAATAAAATGAAGTCTATAAAATATTGCATCCTGTTAGGACCTCAGAGAGAGTCAATATGCATATTGGTACAAAGAGCAATTGTTATGGAACAGACGGTGTATTGTGGTGAGTTGTTTCTATGCTGTGAATGTAGCATGCGTTGGAAATAGGCCTGTAGGAAACACACAAAAGTGTAGGAAACTACGAAACTATTCATTTAATTGTGCATCTTATTTCTCATTCCAATGAGCTCAGAACAGTATATTCATAGTAAACATAATTCTTTGCAATACTGAAAATGGATAAACCAGTATCTGTCCAGTTGGAAGCTATACTGCACTTCCCCAAAATAAGGAAATTGTTGTTTTTCAAGCTACATATTTAAAGAAAGAAAGATTTTATTTTATTTATTTATTTCATCTACTTATACCCCGCCCTTCTCACCCCGGGGGGGACTCAGGGCGGCTTACAAAGGGGCACAATTAGATGCCCAAATCACACAACAAACAATACAAAATATAACAGTTCAACAATTAAAATGAAACATCAATACCTATTAAAATCATAAAAACTATCTCATGTCAGAATCCATATATCAGAGTCCATATATCCATTCCATTCCATTGTCCTTGTCTATCGATAGGTCCTTTAATCAGTTGTCAGCATGGCCAAAAGCTTGGTCCCACATCCAGGTCTTTAGTTTTTTCCTAAACGCTAGAAGGGAAGTCGTCGATCTGATCTCCCTGGGGAGTGAGTTCCACAGGTGCAAGGAAAGAAAGAAAAAAGCATGATAAGGACTTTATTCAGTGAACTTGTAGACCTAGAAGATGTTGAGACTTACTTGAATCATAAAACAAGCAGTCTGTTAACTGAGAGGGAAATGGAAAGGAGAGGAAGTTGGCATGTTTGGGTCTGGTGGCTCATAGAATGTTAAAGTAGGCCATATAGAATCCTGGAGTTAACAGCTTCCCATCATCATGCAAGACGCACAAAAGCTCACAGGGATAGAAACCTTTTCCTTTTCTGATTTAGTAGTAAAGCAGCTTGCATTACAACTGGTTTTTAGAGGTATCAATATGTTTTTTTTCCCTGAAAAATAAATGGAAAAGCCAGAAGGAACTGTATGAATTTATTTTATCTTCAGCAACTGTGTCAAACATAATTTTTAAAGTTTCTCAGCCATGAAAAGTTTATCTGGGTATTTCCCCATCTCCACCTTCCATTTGCTTCGTGAGTTTAAATATACAATTTTAATTCTGCTCATGCTTCCAGAAATACAAAAATTCTTCATATATTGTTAGATAAAATTTGAACTGCTGCTGCCATCAACATCAGCTTTGTAACAAATATTGTTTTTAATGTGTCTAGAATTCTATTAATCTCTTTTATGTGGTGAGGTGTGCTCGTAAATTGAACAATAATTGTAATGTTGTTTCTTAATTTAAAATTCTGAACAACTTTATTATAGATTATGTGAAACATCATTGATGTTTAAAAGCAAATATCAATAAAATATTGTCAGTGGTATCAACTGAAGCCTTTGCTTGTTTCAGTCTCAGAAGAGAATGTTGCATTCCCTAAATAAATGGTTGGGATATAGAGGTCAGAAGATGTTGAGTGTGTGTTAAGCACTTATTCTGTCTATAAACTCATGTTCCCTTTTAATATACAAAACTGCTTCATTACAAGGAGGGAGTATAAGATGTGCATGTTTTTTTGTTGGCAGTACTAGAGCTTCAAACCCAAGTCCTTTGTCTTATTTTTGAATTGTATTCTTCCCTTCCCTTTCCATTTTTCAAACATCCAATGGTTTGAAAAACCCAAATAAGGTACACTCTCAAAATTGTATGCTTTGTTATTGTGATATAGTGTGATCTTTGCTGAAAGAAGCAATTTTTTGCAGACATTTCCAGCAAAAAAACCAAACCCGTCTCACTTGAGTAATTAATCTGTAGGGTGTGTGCATTTTGTTTGTGTGTCTGTATGAATGTCTCACTTTTCTCTAGCTGAATATTCATTTTAATCATTGTGTGAGTGCTATATGTAGAGTGATAATTATGCTAAGAGCCACTTGTTTAATGACGTTCAAGGTCTGTGAATATTGTTCTTTGTGATATAAAAGCTTTACCTGGGAAAGCAGAGCACCACAGCTTCAAATACTGTCATGCTGAGACCCTCCTCCCCCTGCCCCCCCCCCCCCCAAATTTGGCTATATCCAGGACAGAGCTCTCTGCCTTTTCCCAGCTGAAGTCTCCATTCATATTCATATTAAATCCATTTTAACAATTTCCCCCATCCTAAGTTGCAGGATGTTTGCACATTACTAAGTTATGAAATGACTAAGGAGCATCAGTCATTTCATTTTAAAGAGAAGGTGTCAAGAGGTTGCTTTTCCCCTGTGGCTCTTCCAAATCAAGAATTCAGGAAGCCAGGGGGAGTTGTGGAATAGAAAGGAAGGTAGGCTATACATGAAGCACTGTCTGCAACCTCTCGTTGATAAGAGTATTTCAAAAGGACACTGAGAATATAGTAGACAAGTATATCCCTTTTCATGGGAGAAGAAAACTTTGAACACTTGAGGAGAGATTTTGGCACAACATAATGGTTGCCCTGACGGTTAGGCAGAAAAGTGTAAATGTCTGGGAAAAAGTTTTTCTACTCGCAGGCTCTGGATTTCCCCTCACACAAAGGATAACTTACAGTGATTAGTAATATTATTACTATAATTCAGGTATTCCCGTGGCATTTCATCTCATTTTCTCATTCTCTTTTAATCATGGCATATGCTACCTTAATAATTGTTTTTAATTGCTTTTAAATTTATCTGTTCTATCAAGCCAGTTTTATAGGTTGAAAAACACCTTTTTGTCTTTTATTCATTTTACTGTTAACTGCCTTCTATTTTATTGTTTTAGTTTGAAAAAAGGCAGGCAGCAATTAAATTAAACAAACGATTTAATATCTAGTTTTGTGAATGAAAGTATACAATCTCAGAAGTAGTTAAAATAGTGCGGTGTTTAATCAGAATCACAGAATTGAATAGTTTTAACATATTGAGCTTTAACATATTGAGTTTAGATTATTTTAGTCAATTTACGTGCTTTCTTTTGTGTGGCCATGAACTTAGTTTGATTAATATTTGATGAAGTAAATGCAGGATATAAAGCACTATTTATAGGGATTGCAATTATTTAGCATACCAATGGGTCAGCCTTCCAATTAGCAGTAACTGTACTGTAGTTACTGGAGAAAGGGCATCACCTTGGAAGCACCTCACATTGCCATGGAATAAAGCCAGCATTTTTTTACGTCTTTTCTCTTCTGCAATTATGTAAGTTGTACATTATACCATCCTCTCAAAATATTTCTTGAAGATGTCTTTGTGTGAGTGTTCATTCCAGTCAACAATAATCCCAGAATAACTACTACTACTACTACTACTACTTTATTCTTATATCCCACCACCATCTTCCGGAAGGGATTCGGTGATTCTTACAGATGGAACAAAGTGCCTAAAAACAAACATAAAAATGAAGCACAATATAAAATACAATAAAACACATATGCATAGGAATGATCTACGAGGATGGCTCTGCCCTATCCTCACTGATTTGGCCTCTTCAGTTCTCTCAGCAATCCATGGAGTTAAGGAGGTGGGTTATTATGCTACTCAAACTCTTAGCAGGATCTCAGACTAAGTTTATTAATCACAATGTACTGAAAAACACATTCACTTACTAATACACCACCCTGGAAATAGTTTTGGAAGATGTGCACTGATTACTTGATGAGAATTATTAGGACTCTCAGGCAAAACCATAATTAAGGCAATTAATACCTAGTGATTAGTACGCATTCTAATGTGCACACTTTGTACACTGGAATAATCAGATAAAGAGTTTCACCATCTGGATGTACTTAACATAAATGCATTGTATTGCAGCATGAGAAAAGTTCAGCATACTGCCTGTGTTCTGTGGGAGATGAAGGTAGAAAATCTCACACATCAACCCACAAAACCTGAGATCTTCCATGTGCAGCTCTATGTTCTCTCACCTCCTAGCAAATGTTAAGACCCAGGAGGGAACCCTGCTGTAGTGTCTAATGGGAGTGAAGGAGGAGACCATTCAGACAATGAAGAAGCAGTTCGGTCAGGGCAGGTAAACGGGGGTATACTCTCAAGGGCAATGCAGCCCACTTTTCTTATCTTGAAGTTCAGAGGCACCAGATCTTTATTATCTAAATCATTTTCCTTCCTCGTTTCCCTATCAGTTTATGAAAACAGCAGGGATTCCTTCAGAGGTGTGAAATGGGAGGCATTTGGCTAAAGCAAAATTAAAAGTTTTGTTATTGTTTTAGTAAGATTGGGGAATGGATAAACTTTTGAGGCTCATTTCTCCATCATTTTTGTGGCTATCAGAATGAAACTTGGCACAGTTGTAGGCCACATTTACAACTGCAAGCCTGCCAAGTACACAACATAAGCAGGGCATCAATCTGCAAGGTTTCAGTAAGATTTATACATTACCTGATTTTTAGGATTTTTTTCAATTTAAGCACATGTGAATGGGGACTGGTTTTTAAACAGACTCCTTGACCATCTGCCAGGATGGTTTGTATGGTTTTCCCCCAACTGTTGAGTAGAGTTGGACTGGATGGCCTTTGTGGATCCCTTTAAACTCCCAACATTCTATGATTCTATAAGCAGAGTCTCAATCACCATCTGTCAGGATGTATTTAAATGGTGTCTTTCTTTTGGGCAGAAGGGGGTCAGAATGGATGGCCCTTGGGTTCTCTTCAAACTCTATTAATCCAATCATGATAATAAAGGATAATAATATAATAGTAATTTCATCTTGTTGCTTGGCAAAATGGGGTGGGACTGGATGGTCCTTGAGGCCCCTTCTAACTATGTGAGTCTAATAATAATAAAATAGAAGAAGAATGCATAATAATGTAATAGTAATTCCATATTTGTGCTTGGCAGAACAGGGTTTGACTGGATGTGCTTTGGGGTCCTTTCAAACTGTATGAGTCAAATAATAATAAAAATATAACAATAACTATAATAAATGACAATAGATAATTAAAGATAATAATGTAATAGTAATTCCATCCTCTGGGAGTCCCTTCTAACTGTATTGAGTCCAATAATAACTAAATAATTATTAATAATGATATAGCAATTCCATCTTCTTGCTAGGGATAGCGAAAGAGAAATGTAATTCTAAACTTTTTCTAAGATCCCAAATCCAAATGTTAAGGAAAGGGGAGTGGAATTTTAAATCATTTTCTAAGATTTCCAATCCAAGGGGTAGAGAAAGAGGAGTGGAATTTTAACAACTTTCTAAGTGTAAGTTTCAGCAAACACAGAACAGATCTCAAACACCTGTCTTTTGCTGAGTGGAGCTTTGCAGCTGATGCTGGCTTCCCATTTCATATTTCGGTTACAAATCACCGGAATCATCCAAAATATTAAATAATTTTGCACACCCCTACTGTGCACAGGATGTCAACATTCAACAAAGGTGTGCTGGCACTGCAGTGCCGGGAGATTTGAATTCCTTTTCTTGCACTGCTAGTTTGCATGAATCTATTTAAGTCATGCTTTTTTCAATCAGATAGCTTCCCTCAAGTTGCAATCATAGGGCCAACGACTTGCCAATCATTGTCAGAGTCTTTAACCCCCTTTTCCCAGGGTTTTGGAGGGAAAGGAGGACCTTTTGTTCAGTCTCACTGTTTGAAGCCTAAAAGCAGGACGTGTGGGATTCTCTTTCCCACCTGCACAAGAGCTTCACTTCTCACAGCTCTGCTGGGGGAAAAGGAAAGGTTCCACAGCTTTTGCTGGGGGTTAAAGAAACAGATCCACAGCTCTGCTGGGGAGTAAAGAAATACTTCCTACAGCCTTTGTGGAGAAACTAAAGGACGCCTTTCAGATTGGCAGATCTATAGGAACCTTGCCTGGTAAGGGACTACTCGGGCTATCCATAAAGCATCTTGGAGTCAAGAGTAGGGGCTTCACGCCAGCAAGGTAAAGAAGGATTGCCCAGGGAGGGGTCAGAAGATTTCCCTAAGGAAGAAAGGAACAGTTTACCACCAGTTGCCTGCCCCTTGATAGCAGATTGAGGAAGCTACCGGTTTTCCAAGGTTATAAAGTGTTTAGTTCATTTGTTTGAAGAATTAAGCCCAAATAAAGAACTTTGTTGAATTTATCTTGGGCCTCAATAGAACTTTGTGTTGGGAAATCTAAAAGGCCCTTCTGTTGAGGCACCCTGGCATCCCGTTGGGCAAACAGAGAGCATGTCCTGTAAACAGACATTATTTCAGGCCCCGCGTGCGACAGCAAAAAAGGAATACCAGTAAAAATACATTCTTATCTAAAGGTAACTAGTGGTACAGTTGCTTATATAAATCATATGATCCAGTTTAAGGAAGGAACAATGGATTCCAATACAGTCACTCAATCCACATCAGAGGACTTGGACTTTTGTATAGATGTATGTCTTCACTTCATGCAAGGATGGGGGTAGGGATCAGAAGTGCTCTCTCCACTGGATGAAATTCTAAGACTTTTTGACCCATTTTCCTTGATGTTTGTTTTTGTTTTTAGTAAAAAGGTGGCAAAGGCCCCCAAAAATGTTAGAAGGGAGAAAAATTATTACTAACAATATTGCAATGTAATGGTATAGTACAATATACTAATATATAATACGGATATTGTTCTATGCTAATAATATAATATATGTATATATATCTTGTAAGCTGCTTTGAGTCCCCTTCGGGGTGAGAAGGACAGCATATAAATGCCATAAATAAATAAATAAATTGTTTTTATCTCACACAAATGAGATGCATCTCATGGCTCCAGACTTTTTACAATGGGTGTCTTGACAGCAAACAGTTTGTCAATTATGATATAATTTACAAATGTTCTTCATATCCCCAATATATGCAATTTACACCTCTGAAGATGCCAGCCACAGATGCAGGTGAAACATCAGGAGAAAATGCTGCTAGAATGTGGCCATACAGCCGGGAAGCCACACAGCACTCCAAATTACACCTGTTTTCAGAGAACTGCTTCTAGAAAGCAAATGATTTGGAAACAAGAGAAGGGACTTTCCTCAAATCTGCTGCTACCATTGCTACTGCTGTTGTATTCACTACAACATATGGCAATCCTATCGTAGAGATTTATTGGCAGGATAGATATTGAAGAGGCTACTCTTGGGACAGAAAGAATGTGACTTTCCCAAAGGAACCCAGTAAGTTTGTAAGGTCAAGTGGGGTTTCATCCCCGATTACCTAGAGTCCCAGTCAACCAGGAACTCCACAGTAGCTCAAATATACTTGTGGAAAGATATTCCACTATGATATTAGTTTTTTTTCTGCTGGAGATGGATGAAAGGCTGCTGTTGTTCTAGTAGAACTGGCTTGGAAACTAGCATCTGTTTCCAAATACATAGGAACAGTATGTGTTTAATATCAGTAATTAAGATTACAAATTGCCCATGCCATTTACTCTAAGAGCAATGGAAATGACATCACTGGGGAATTTTACCAAGGAAACACTAAAAAATCTATTTTAACTGTTAACTGCTAAAGGCTCAAGAAGAGTGATGATAAGAAGAGAAGTGGTGAAAATGCGAGAGAGTCTACAGTTTGGAATTCCATCCCAAATCATGTTTTCCTGGGTCTCTTTTTATATTGTGTTATTAATTCATCCAATTAAAAATATTAAAGGAAAATGTATATGGAGGAGAAAATGTACACGTGATGTAATAGACTAACTACATGCATTAGGATAAGCTTTATCATTTGTCTGAAAATGAGTCTGTTTGAAGGTGGTATTGATAAGATCAAAGGAAATTTAAATTGATTTTGTGTGTTGTCTCAGATTTTATGATAATTGGTTAGATATAAATATATTAAGAAGGGATGAAAAAAGGTTTTATACTTCAACCACTGAATTGAATAGTTGTTTTTCTAACCTTGAAGGCTATTCCATGAAATAGGGCTTCTCTTCTGATCCACAAATTGTGATTTCATCTGTGAAAACTACTCAGAAGGTTTTCTCTGGAATTTATTGAAAAGGTTTTAAATTGTAGCACCTATTAAACATTTATAATACATTGTATGGAACTGTACAGTGTGGATGACTATTGTAAAATACTTATAAATATTTAAGATTCCACAATGCAAGTAAATATAGAATCAGGAATGAGAAGCCTACAGAAAAAAAATGCCCTTGAGTGCTTGTTCCTGATTCTACCAAACTGGACTGCCTTTCTACAGCAATCATGAAAAGCTAAAATATTAGTGAGATACCTGATGATTAATGAACAATGTGTTGTCCAAGGCTTTCATGGTTGGAATCACTGGGTTGCTGTGATTTTTCCAGGCTGTATGGCCATGTTCCAGAAGCATTCTCTGCTGATGTTTCGTCCATATCTATGGCAGAGGTTTTGAGGTATATTGGAAACTAAGCAAAGGAGGTTTATATATCTGTGGAAGGCCCAGGGTGAAAGAAAGAACTCTTGTCTGTTGGAGGCAAGTGTGAATGTTGCAATTAATCACCTTGGGTAGCATTGCAAAGCCTTGCACCTTCAAGGCCTGGCTGATTCCTGCCTGGGAGAATCTTTTGTTGGGAGGTGTTAGCTGGCCCTGATTGTTTCATGTCTGGAATTCCCCTGATTTCAGAGTGTTGTTCTTTATTTACTGTCCTAATTTTAGAGGTATTTTTAATACTATTAGCCGGATTTTGTTCATTTTCATGGTTTCATCCTTTCTGTTGAAATTGTCCACATGCTTGTGGATTTCAACGGCTTATCTGTGTAGTTTGACATTGTGGTTGTTAGATTGGTCCAACATCTCACCTCTGCAGGAGTCTATGCTTTACAATGCAGCTGTGGACAAGTCCAAACATGAATCAAAGATCATGAAGGGCACTGCACAATAATTCAACCTGAACCAATGATTTGAACCAACCTGAACACAGCATATTATTTGAGAACACAGAAATGCTCAATCACTCTAACAACCACCATGTAAGACTGCACAGAGAAGCCATTGAAATCCACAAGCATGTGGACAATTTCAACAGAAAGGAGAAAACTATGAAATTTATTTTTTTACCAAAATGTTCAGAACTTTTGCAGTGTGGAGACATGAAAATATCCACTCTTGCATGTGAGGTTTTGCATAACTGAGGTTTTACATCCTTAAATCCTACCTATTTGTGTGTCTATCATTTCTTGGCCTGTTCTGAATTTCTGGCTGTACTGATAATTTTAACTGTTATTTGCTATTCGCAGGTGGGAGGTGTGGGAAAAAATATTCCTCAAAGCTGAGGAAAGAAGGGACAGGTTTCAGAGAAAAGGACAGTGGTGGGTGAGGTGTGATAAATACTTTTGCATAGGAGGTGTCTGATGGCTGTTTGTGGGGGTTTTTTTTTGTCAATCTAAAAGAAATAAAAAAAACAAAGTGTGATTCTTCATAGCCTTCAGTACTAGGAATACCCACAGTAGACAAGAAAAGGCAGGCCAGTCTTACTCTTTTTTAAAAAAAAGTTCTAAAAGCTTTTCCAGCAGCATCCTAGATTATCTGTGATGGACAGCTAATCATGACAACAATCTTGCTCCCTTATATTTACTCTAGTACTGATGCAGCTTCATATTGCTGCATCTTCTGATGGCAATAGACAAAATATATATCCAGTGCATGCAACTATTAGGTTTTCCTGTTAAAATGTACAACAAAAATACAGTAGGCCCTCCACATTTGTAAATGTGGGGGGAAAGCCAGCAGGTACATGGTGCCGCTTTGCCTTCTCTAAAGTAAAGTAAGGGGAATTTCAGTTGCCAACTAAATCCCATGGAAGTCATCAAACCAGCAGACTTTGCCAACAGAAATCACCACTACTCCACTCCCTGTAGCTTTGCATGAGGCAAAGCAACAGTACTCACTAGCTCTCACATCTATTCCCCATCCCCCAAAGTCTGTGGGTTCATAGACTTCAGTAGGATGGTGACCATTGCTATTCTACCTTCCACAGTTTCATGGACTGGTGCAGTGGCAATCTCACCACACACACACACACCTTGAAGTCTACTGATTCGTAGACTTTTGTATGGTGTTCAGGGCAACTGAAACCATCACTACTGCTACACTCCCCCAAGCTTTAAGAAGTGAGCCCACCCAGGCCTGTACCTAGAAGGGAGGTTTAAGGCATTGCTGGGTGATCCTTGACTGGCATTGGAGACAAGGAAAAGAATCATTACTCAGAAGTAAAGTAGGTGCTTCCAATGCAGAAGGCACAAGTTCAGTCTCTGGTATCAACAGCTGCATAGACAAAGCCTTGTCTGAAAATTTGGATTGCAGCTGCCAATTGTGCTGGGCTAAAGGGGTCAGCGTTCTTACTAGCTTTAAGGTGGCTTCTGCATTCCTGTGGGAAGGAATATCCCATTTTTCTGTCAGCAGGAATAAAAGTAAACACTCCTTGTGGAACAGTGGTGCTTTGAAGAAAGGGCAACTTGCATATTCTTAATAGGTACATTTGAATGTAGATTTACAATGTAGTTACATGATGGTTGCAAACTACTGCTATTGTGCCATGGATATTCTATCTCCTAGCATATCTGTTTTTTGTTTCATTGTAAAATGATACACAGTAGCTCTACCTGAAACCCCAGTCAGTTACTGAACAATGAACCATCTCACTGGAAAATAGAATGGATTCAATGAATCCATTCTAGTGATGATTAACAATAGGATTCATGCCCATGTGAAATGATTACACTTCTGGAATTCCACTTACACATTGATCAACTGAAAATCTAAATCTTGCTCTGTGACCAAAGAAGGAAAAACTTTGTATGAAAGAAAGCTTATATGTGTGCATGGCACCTCACAGGATTCCAAACAACTTGATATATATTCCTAAAATGGAAAAGTCCCATTCCTAAAACGGGACTTTTACATTTATCCATATATATATATATATATATATATATATATATATATATATATATATATAGTATGTATGTAGAAATGTAAAAGTCCCATTTTAGGAATGGGACTTTTAAAATTATTTTTCATAGGCCTGCTTTACAGACTGTAATATATTCTAGGTATTTTTAATAAAACTGCATATTATTAAAAGCTGAGGCAGGGACCTTAGACTGTTGTGCTTTTTATATGCAAATCAGTCCAAAAATACTTTTAACAGAGCATCCAGAATTTAAAAAGAGGGAGAGGTGTTAAAGAGCATGTCTGTGAACCATTTACTTTAATTGGGAGCCATTTATGTAGTAACTTCTCAGAGGGGCTTGTATGCAATTTCTATTAATCATCATCACAAGATGTCCCCAGTGTATGCAGCAAAAAAGCTAGACTGTAGTCACAGGCTTGCTTTTAAGGTCTATTTTTGGTTGCAGGGATTTTCATCAAAGTCATAGTTAGACTAGTGATCTGTCAGTGTCAAACTATATGGTGCTGATAGCATGTGGCAGACAGCACTTTTCTCAGATTTTTCTTTATGAGGGAAAGGTTTAGTATTGCCCTGTTTGCATCATGCAGTATAGCCAGCTTTTCAAATGATGGTGAGAAACACAATATACCTCTCACTTGTAGGATCATCCTATAGAGAGGGATACAATTTGGTGTCCATCCCTTCATGTGCATTTTTGTAGAAACAAATGGTCTGGAAAAAACAAAGTCATGCCTTTTTTAAAAAGTGCTTCATATTTACACTAGGTATTCCACATATTCACATAAAAGGCTAGAAATGTTAGTCAAAAAAATCAGTTGAAAAAATGGGTTAACGTCTCATGAGTCAATGTGACCACTGAATCTTAACTCTTATTTTTTAAAAAGGAACCAACCCCTTGAGTAACGTGGCCAAAGGATACAGATTAGTCCATCCTGTGAGAAACTAAAAAAATAACAACTCCCCCTCTCCACTGTGGTGCCGCTTCAGGCCTTTTTGTAGTAGTGGCCAGGGATGGCAGTGCCCCCCTAAGGTGGCATTGGTGCTTTCCTCTTTGCACAATAGCCTTGAATTTATCTGTGGTGCATATCAAAATCCAAAAATATTGCCCCCAAACCTGTCTTTAACTTAAACATGAGGTGGACTTATGCATGAGTGTATAAAGCTGTTTCACACACACACACATTATTCATCCCTGTGTTGTTTATGTCAAATTTATAAACCCTGACAAAAACCAGCAGACTAAATCTGTATTGGATTTGCTGAAATAGCATCCCAATACAAAAGGGAATATGCATAATAGACAGGTGAGATTTATTCACATTGTAAAACCCAATAGAATATTGTATGCCCACATATTAGAGGCCTAAAATATATGTGGTGTTGACGTTTCATGAGAATTAATGTATCTCAAGAGATTGTAGAGTTTGCTAGCCAATATATCATGTAATTCTATATGCATACCTTGGAACATGGATGCACAGTCTTAAATGTTTAGAGTCCACTTCTGCACTGTTCTGCCAATGCAGCAGGGATAAGATTGGTTGTTAAATTTCAAGCATGCTTCATTTTCACAACAGCAACATTCCTTGTTATTTTCATTGTTTTCCCCCCAGCATATCAATATTTCTACCAGCCTTGAATGTAAATCCTCTCAAGTTCTAGGAAAAAAATAGGATAAACAAAGTAAAACATGAGAGGACCTCCCCGCCCGTCAAAATGCATTTACCAGTCTTCCATGTCTTCCTATGCTTCACGAGAGTGCTTTTTGTTTGCTTGCTTTTCACTTTTTAGGTAATTTGACCACCATGCTTCTCATTTCTAGAGGCTAAATGAAAATGTTAAAGCTCCATCAATCATAATCATCATAGAATGGAAGAGCTTCAAATGCACAATGGGATGAAAAATTGGGTCAGAATAAACTACTCCCTTTCAGTTGTAATGCCACCAAACTTGGTATGTAATCGTATACTAAAACATTACAAAGATAAAATTTAGTTCTAATCTCTACATCAAATAGAAATGTTCTATAATCTTCCGTTCTAAGTTTCTCTTTTTATTGGATGGTCTAGTAAATTCTAACAGCATGATATGAGTTGGTTTGGATCAGCTTGGGCATAAAGTATATCATAAGCTTGAAGATGCATTTATATACGCAGGAATTTGAAGATACACTCCTACACGCATTTCACTGTGCTTAAAAACTAGAGATTAAAGGGAGAACTCAACTTTTGATTTTAGGCTTCACATGGAACTGATTAGGGCATTATGGAAAGCAGAGTCACATAGATACACAAAATCCCAGACAGCAAGTATAATCTTGTTTCACCACATGATTCTTCACTAAAAGCCATCCCTTCTGCCCACATATTTGAGACCATGTATTCAACCATGTAGCTAAGGCAGCAATCACATATATTTAATTACAAGTGCACACCATTTAATGGTTCTTGTGGGAACCTGCGCATTGTAAGGCTTTACCATGTTAAACTTACTATACAAACATCTAAATAAAAAGATGACATACTTTTCTTGATTGCACCTTTAGTGCATTGGCTGCCAAGGCTACCATGCTATATATAACTCAGAGGCCCTCAAAGTCTGATATCCTTCACTGGGCAGATGGAGCATTATATTTTACCTGCAAAGCTTCATGTCTTACCCACTGCCTGACAGCTGTCAAACCTCAGAAGGACCACTTGTTGCCCCAGCCACAGAAGGAGGCAACTCAAATAATGAATCAGCAACTGGACTCAGGCTGGAAAGGAGAAGGAATAATGATGCATTCACAGATGGTGTATACTTTCTCTTACCTTCGTGTGGGAGTCCAGAACAACTGTATTGTTATCTGAATTGCTCCCCCTTTCCCTTCCATATTTTCAAGTAGCAGCAGCCCAGATTGAGCTATGACCCTTGCTAAGAGGGGATACATGATGGACATTGTGGAAATTGATAGAGACTAAAGGCACATCTCTGTTGACCATGTAATGCAGTTTGAAGGCAGCTTCATTCTGCAATGTTTACGCAACAAAGAACACAAATACAAACTGCAGTGCATTTTAAGAACTTTAAAGTAAGATAAGCAAAATCAGGGGATACTTGCAAATAAAATCCTTAATGTCCATCAGTGTGATCTAGTATAGACCATATGTCAAATGTGACCACAGAATGTGAATCACTGAGCGGACACCTGAAATTCCCTCCTTGTCTATGCATGTGCATTCCATCAAGCCAGCCTCTGTGGTGCATGTAAGCATCATCTGGCCTCTGAACCAGATCCAGGACTTTCAGTATACCCTATATATTTGTGTATGAGTCTAGTCATTTTGTCAAAAGATCAATCCCCCAAACCTGGGTCATCTTATCCATAGGTTAGTGTGAGTAACACTTATTAAAAATGGAGTCATGTAGTTGTGAAAGATAAGAAGTATCTCCTGGGAGGACCTAAAATAAGCATTAATCTATTCTCTCCGCTGCAATGCTGCTGCTGGGAAATGGTGATGGCAACCAGAGGCATCTGACCCAAGTCAGCAATGATATTTTCCCCTCTCCACAGAATAGTCCTCAACTTATTCGCAGATCATATCAAAATACATAATTTTGCCCCCAACCCTGTCCTGGACTTATACATAAGGTATATGTGTGTGTGTGCTCAAAGAAAAAATGTTTCAAACCTCATTACAAAATTAGGGGGTGCCAGTGTTTCATTTCTAAAGTGTTTCTAAAGTGTCATTAGTGAAATTTTTGCTACTTTTTCATTATACTTGTTGCACAAGTGGGGAAAATTCAGGGCTTCTTTCTTAGACATTTTTACAGCTATTTGGGGGAAACTTGCTACAATGGTAGAACGTTTTGACAGCTGTTAGCCCATCAAGTTTCAGAAGGTTTTACTTATCCACAGATTTTTGGGAAATTTTCAAAGTTTCTATAAACATTTTTTTTAAAAAAGCTACAGAAGTAATCTCCTTGAAAGGAGTCAGTCCTCCTTTCTGCAGATTAAACAATTTATTGGAACTCTAGCTGGCTGCTTCTACAGAAAGACAAATCTCTCCCCTTTCCTGATTGGGGCTTTCTGATTATGTGTAGAATGCTGGGAAATGTAGGGCAGGGCCTTTTGAATTCTCTGGCATAGTACTCCTTGCCTTCCCAAATTACATTTCCCCAAATTCTGTGCACTCTCAGCCTCTTTCCCTGCAAACTCTGCTTTCTCCCTGCTGATTCCCTCCTAATGTTGAGAGTCCATTAATTTAAAGAGGAAAGGCAGCTTTTTTGGCTTTGTTTTGCTTTTTTGCCATGAAAATGAAATTGTCTTTGGGAGGCTTCCAAGATTTACAAAATTCAAATAAAAAAAAACTTCACATCCCTATCTATTTATATAAGGTAAAGGTGTAGTGCTCATCTCTATTTCTAAGTCGAAGAGCCAGCATTGTCCATATGCAACTCCAAGGTCATGTGGCCAGCATGACTGCATGGAGTGCCGTTACCTTCCCACCGGAGTGGTACCTATTGATCTACTCACATATGCATGTTTCGAATGGCTAGGTTGGCAGACGCTGGGGCTGACAGCGGAAGCTCATGCCACTCCCTGGATTCAAACCTGTGACCTTTCGGTCAACAAGCTCAGCAGCTCAGCAGTTTAACCCACAGCGCCACCAGGGGCTTCCCATCTATCTATATAGGGGTGTGCAATTTTTTCCTTAATCAAATTCGTTAAATTCGTTAAATATGACACAATATCCAATGTGAAGGCATGGCTCACACCAAAAACTTAAGAATCAAAGCTTACCAAATACTTTTTATTTGAACACACACACAGAGTAATCAACAGCACAGTAATCAACCTCTGTTTTCTATACTGACTCCAATCAGGACTAAGTGGCCAGTGTAGATGTGCCTGACATCTTTGTACACCATCCAAAAAACATACACATGTGAGACATAGGTATGTCTGTACATGTTACAAACACATTTATTAGCTGATTTTGATGACAAGTCACCACAGCCTAATTGGATATCTTCAACAAAAGGAGATAACCAAATCTAGGGTGGAAAGTGGATTTTGAATGTATTCTGTCTAGCCATAGTCAACTCTTTGATAAGAGTACAGACATGGAATCAGTCGGGTGAGAAGAGCTATGTCTGTGTCTTAAATTTCAGAGATTTTAGACAGATATCTTTAACTCCTGAACACTTTATCTAGTAGTATTACTTAGACCAATGTTTACACTATTTTGAGCATAGCCAATGCAAGCCACTCCCTGTCCTATCCTTCAATAGTGAGGCTATCCAATAAATCTAGGACCTGAACATATGTTGTGTGATGAATGGCATGGGGCTCAGTGAATCAGCTGTGCTGCAAGTGCCCATTGTGTGATGAAGTCTTAAGTGTGAGCTGTTAAAAAGACAAATGAATGGGTTCTAGAACAAAGCAAAATTGAACTCTTCTTGGAAGCCAAATGACTAGATTGACACTGATATGCTTTGGGCATATCATGAAATGACATAACTTACTAGAAGAAACAATGATACTTGATAAAGTATGAGCCAGGGAAAAGAAGAAGACCACAATCCAGAGGGACACGGTCAATCAAGAAAGCCATGGCTTTGAGCAAGACTGTTGATGACAGAATAGGGTGACTTGGAGGTCTTTCTTTCATTGGATTGCCACAAAACCTATCATTGTTATTAGGAAATCAGAAGCTAAATGCAAATTCCTATTTTTTTCTACTTTGTTACATATTATTTTCTCTATTTTCTTTTTTCTTTATATGTAATGCATACTTTTTCTTTTTCTTTTATTGTAATGGATTTAAAAAAATATTTTATGTTGTTGGGGTTTTAAAAAACTGGGTAATAATAATAATAATAATAATAACACTTTATTTATACCCCGCTACCATCTCCCCAAGGGACTCGGTGCAGCTTACATGAGGTCGAGCCCAAAATGCAACAATACAAGCATTAACAATAACAATACAAACAATTTAAAAACAACGAAACAATAAAACAGTAACACAAGCATTATCAATAGGATAACACACTCTAAAAACTATGGGTAGGCCAAATGTAATTAAAATTAAAAATATATGTTGGACATGGGCGAAAAAGTGATGGGGCGGTTTGTGGGAACATACGAGCAGACCTAAAACAATTTAAAGTGCTTTGGAGGACAAAGTGCTATGGGAACATTGTTTTGGGGAGACACACTGGAACGACCACGTCTTCAAGCTCCTCTTAAAGACTGCCAAAGTTGAGGCATGCCTGATGTCCTTAGGAAGTGAGTTCCAGGTAGAGGTTTTAATGCTGTTAGGTGCTTTTTTAAGACATAAGGCTTTTAAAAATTAAATGTAATGCTTTTAATATTTTACTTTAAAACTTGTTTAATCATATTTTAAATAATTATTATATTTACACTTTCATTGATGACTTTGTATGGTTTGAATCTTTATTGTTTCTCAATATGTTGTAGGTAGGAGGAAAGGTAGGACATAAATGAATTAGACAAATAAAATGAATTATACAGCTGAACTAAACCTTTTGAAAAAGAGGCAATGTTGAGAACAATCTGGAGTTTTCCCCCAATAACATAGTCTTTTTAAAAACAACTAAATAAATAGTTAGCAGAGAAAAATCCTTTATGGGGATATTTTGAATACTGTTATTACAATAAAAATTGCCGATGAAAATTCCTGATATCACTAGCTTTATTTTTCATTTTAAGTGTCAATTTTGCTAGTTGGCAGTTATTAACTTAATAGCATTGCTTTTCTTGTCCAATTAAGGTGCTTTTAACAAAAGAAGCCTGCCATTTGGTAATATGATTAATCTTCCATAATCCTTTAATCAAAAGAGAAATCCCTTCCTTCCCTAAAGCTTATAATTATACTTAAAATACGCAGTCTCAATAACTTGAGAATAGTGGTTGCATGTGTTTAGTCTGTTATCTTCCTTAACCTTTCCTTTTGATATTTTTGAAGTAAATTGAGTGTTTACCAACAGTTTATGAGAGTACATTTCAGAAATCTGTTTAATCACATGGGACAGCTCATCAGGGACAGCTTTTTTCCACTTTCCAAATGATGAAGAATTTTATTTTATTTTTTTAATATAATTTTTTATTAACCACAAAAGAAATGCTATATACATAAGAAGAGGTGGAACAATATAGTGAAAGAAAAGTAGGAAATAAAGATGTATAAGTCTTAACAAAAACTACTTCATTCTTTTCTTTAAGCCAGATTCTCTACAGCGATTCAACTTGTTCTCCTCTTTTTTTCTAAACACCTAATAATTTTATTACATTTATATTCCCTTCATTACAAAAACAATCTCTATAATTTACATAATTACTTTTTTTCCCCAAATGATGAAGAATTTTAATGCTCATCTTGAAATAAAAATACAACATACTTGATGCTTCTGTTAAAATGAACAGAACCAAAGTCAATGAAACAGGGAAGTAGTTATCTGAAGAACAAAATGGGGACATATGAAATCGAGAATATTATACACAGTTCTGCTCTCTGAATATGAAAATACCTGGAAACATAAGAACCAGCATGGTATGGTACTTTGACTGCTAGTGAAAGGAGTTTGAATCCCCATTCAGCCATGGAAACACACCACCTCATTAGACGGGTGGTTTTCCACATCTTAGCATGCTGCTGGCACACTGCCAGGACGGAGTCTGCTGGGGTCCTTCATATGATACGGGGCTACTTTCAGTGGGGCTCAATACTGGCAATGCGCTAAGAGGGAGCCCGGAGGAGTTGGGTGCCTACTCATATTCTCATTGAAGAAGCTGGGGAGAGCATGCAAGGTAGCCAGGGACAACACAACAAAGATAGGGGATGGCAGCCCACAAACCACAATGGTAAAAGGATAAACTGGGTGCTGCCCCACAGTTTTTCCCACTGTTTCCCACTTCCCCCAGGCTTTTGGACCTCCATGTGATGAGGTCCTTAGGCTTCATATACACTAACCAAAATAAACAGGAGTACTATTCTCTAGAGCTGCCCCAATGCAGCAGAGGAGCATCTGTGGAGCCCTTTTGTTATCCAGAAGGACAGGTGAGCCAAAACACAATAAAAAATTTTGCTGGAGAACTGTAGTGCTGAAACACAGGAAATCACTCTGCCAGAGAGAGTTCTTAGTAAGTCACCAAACTTCAAAACCCATGATTTCTTAGGATGATTCTGTGGCAAAGTGAGATCAAACTGCTGTTGCTTTGTCTCGGGAAACAGCATTACAATTGAATGGGATTTTAGTTATGTGTGTCCAAACATGTCAGGATCCTTAAATCAAACATTAGGTTAAAGCTGGCTCTTATGACCTGGAACTGTCTGCAGTTTCAGGTTGTCCTCTTCATCTTAATACCAAAACTGGCCCATATTACTGATATGAGATAACCTTTATTATAGTAAATAAATGCAGCAGATGGTCTACAGAGGAAAACACAGATGGATAGAATAGGGTCTCTAAGCAACATTCTACCAATATCACGCCAGATCCCACAATGCAGAGAAGTTAGTAATCTTTCACTCTCTTCTTTCTCAGCTGTGATGGGCAATTTGGGTAGGGTTTTATCATGTTCACCCTGCTTCTCAAGTATAAAAGGGTAGGAGAAAAATTTTATGTATTCTTCTTTGACACATAGGAATTTTCTTTCACTAGTTATTGGGGTACATTATAGAAATCATTTTTAAAATGTAATTTGAAGGTGTAAAGAGGCACAGACATGGTTCAAAAATATGGTGCCTTCTAGGACAGTACTTTGTGTTTTGGAAGTGTGCTGTAGCAGTAAAAGTAATTATCTTTATTTGCTGTAAAGCACCAGCTGTATCAATTGATCACCAATAAACCCCCTTATATACCTGTGTCTTTGTGTCTTCTTAATTACCTCAAAATCTATTTTGATGTGGTAACCCTGATCAGACTCTCATGATCAATGCAACCATACAGATAAGAACTTTTTAAATAGGACTACTATAAAACAAAGAATGAAATCCAATTAAATTGAGAGAGAAGGAGAAAATATCTCAAAAGAGAGATGAGAGATATTGATAATGCTCATGGGAGGCAGGGTATTGGGCTAGCAGCAACCACAATCTAATACTGAAATAAATTTTCACTTTCTTTTCTTCTTACCTATAACTATTTTAATAAGCATAGCCAGTGAGAAGTGAGAAAACAACTTTGCTTCCCTTTCAGCATGGGAAAGTAAAATATTGTGTCATTTTGTCACAGTGTGCAGCTGGCTCTATAGGCAAGTTTAAAACCCAGCACCTGCCATGTCTAATTTAGCTGCAGTTAATACCAGCAATTTTGTACTAACTTCTCTACTGCAAACTAAACCTCATATCTGACTGCAAGCTGTGAACTGAAGGAATTCAGAAAATAAAATGCCATTTTCTTTGCAATGCTGTCACAGGATTGAGGCATAGAATTTGTGCTGTCATGGCCTTTTGTAAATTCTTTTGTAAAACCACTCATAGCCTTGAATCATACACTCTTCATAGTCCCTTTTAAATGATGTATTTGTAAAATACAGTGGGGAGGTTGGCTAAATATGTTTAGAATTGTTTAGAAATTTAGAATGAAGTTCCCAAGGAAACAAAGATGCATTCATGCATACATTTCTCTTGAAGTACATGTTTGTTACATTGCACAAATAACTGTATATCAAGGTGAAAATATTTTATGGCTGAAATTTATTTGTTTGTATCAACCAGAGTAGAATCATAAAATAAACTTGGCTAGTAAGCACTTATATAAGCTCAATTCAGTGGTGGTTGCTGTTCTGTACTTCCAAGTTAATTCTGGATGGGAACCTATCCGAGTTTGGGATTTTTGGTCAGAGGAAATTTGCCATTGCCTTTCTCTAAAGTTGTTTAGGTCTCCAGGGCTATGAGAGGATTTAAACCAAAGTCTCCTGAAATTCAATTCCAACACATTCAAATCTCTACTGACTTTGTGAGTCTAATCTACTTAAATCCAGGAAAATTATTTTTGTTGCTGTTTTTTATTGTTGTCAACTTTGACTTACAGTGAATTTATGAATGGCAGACCATTGAGAGATCTCTGAGGTCATCAACAGCCCTGTTTAAATCTTGTAAACAAAATACTATATTTTTACTAAGAAACAAGCCAAATTACATTAAATTCCATTGGAAATTAAAGAAAAAGAACTTGAACATAATAAATAACCAAAAGATAAAAAGTTAGCTGAAGAACTAAAATTATTAAGAACAAATGGTGGAACAAATGGACAAAACACTGAAATTTAGTAAGGGGAATTTTATTCAACATGCAGATAAACAGCTGCATCAAAATAAATGTATAATTTAATTGAAACATGAAGGCATAGAAATCAAAAAGAACAAAAGATAAAACAACATCTTAAAGATGTTTACCAGGATCTATACAAAAATGAAGAAGGCCCAACAGAAGCAGTATTAGAATATATAAATTACCTCTCCGAACGCATCTCCTCCTATGAACCGACTAGGACACTAAGATCATCTGGGGAGGCCCTGCTCTCTGTCCCACCTGCATCTAAGGCGCGCTTGGCGGGGACGAGAGACAGGGCCTTCTCAGTGGTGGCCCCTCGGCTGTGGAATGCCCTGACTGCAGATATCAGATCGGCCCCCTCCCTGCTGGCGTTTTGGAGGAAAGTGAAGACCTGGCTGTTCGAACAAGCATTTGATTGAACAGTGTAATTGAACATAGGAATACGGAATAATGGATGATGAGACTGGATTTTGATTTTACTGTTGAGGCGCCAATGATTGTTATACTGATGTTTAATGATTTATGTTACAATTGTTTTTAATTGCCCTATACTTGTCTTGTGTTGTTTTGTATCGATGTTGTTCACCACTTTGAGTTGCCTGAGGGCTGAGAAAAGCGGTATTTAAATAAAGTAAATCAATAAATAAATAAAAGCCAGGAATGACTGAATGGATCAATAACAGTATAGGAAATTGTATTGTCGAAGGCTTTCATGGCTGGAATCACTCAGTTCTTGTGGGTTTTTTCGGGCTATATGGCCATGTTCTAAAGGCATTTCATATCAGCCATAGCAGAGCACCTGATGAACCAACCTGGACACAGCATTTTATTTGAGAACACAAAAATGCTGGACCACTCTCACAACCACCATGTCAGACTACACAGAGAAGCCATTGAAATCCACAAACATGTGGACAATTTCAACAGAAAGGAAGAAACCATGAAAATGAACAAAATCTGGCTACCAGTATCAAAAAAATCTTTATTTTTGCAACAGCAAAAACAGCAGAGAGAAAAACAGGCAGGGACATCTATTCACCTTTCAAGAAGAGTTTGCTCCAGGCACAGTCAGCCCATTGTATGCTAATCAAGGTGGTCAGTTGAAAGATTCACACCTAGCCCAACTTACAAAAGCCCTTTGTCTCACCCTGGTCATTCCACAGATATATAAACCCCTTTTTTCCCAGTTCCAGCAGACCTCACCTCTGAGGATGCTTGCCATAGATGCAGGCAAAACATCAGGAGAAATGCCTCTAGAACATGGCCATATAGCCCGAAAAAACCCACAAGAACCGAGTATAGGAAATTGATGAGCCAGTTCAGAATTTAAAAACAGATAAATTGCCAGGCCTAGATGGCTATACAGCAACATATTACAAGATGATGAAAGATGAAATAACATGGATATTACAAAAAAAAAAATCATGAATTCTGTACTGGAAACAAATCAAATACCAGAGACATGGGAAAAGGCCAGCATTATACTAATCCTGAAATAAAATCAAGACAGCAAATTGGTTCAGAGTTACAGACCTCTCTCAGAACTAAATATAGATTATAAAAAATTTACATAAATTTTGGCAAATATATTAAAAACAACATTGAGCAATTGAATAAAATCTGATCATCAAACTTTCAACTTAGAAGGCAAATTAAAGATATAACAAGGATAATCCTAAATATAATTGAACACATTCAAAATGCAAAAGTTAAAAAGCGGGAAATTTTACTGTTGGATGCTGAAAAGGTCTTTGACAGACTAAATTGGAATTTCATTATAGAACAACTAAAGGACTGAAAATATGGCAAAAATATTACTAATGGAGTACAAGCCACATACACAGAACAAATAGCAAAAATTAAAATCAATGGAAACCTTTCCAATACAGAGAGACATAAGACAATGATGACCTGCCTCACCCCTATTTTTTATACTCACCATAGAAATCTTAGCAAGGAAATATACCAAGATGAAAACATAATAGAAATAAAGGCGAAAATCCAAAAATACAAAATAAAGTTATTTGAGAACAACATTATTCTAATGTCAGAAAACAGTGGAGTTGGTATAGCTAGATCTTTGGGGATTGGTTAAGTAGAATTCTGCCAGAAAAATGTCAAGTACCAAAGGTTCATTTATCACCTTGATATTTTGTGATTCTATTTTAACTGTGCAGGCACGGCTGTGCCAGGAGATTTGATTCTTATTCTTGCACTGTTAGTTTGTTTGAATTCATCTGGGACATGCATTTTGCAATTGGGTAGCTTTCCTCAGGTTGCAATCATAGGACCAACAACCTATCAATCATCGTTAGAGACGCTAGATCCGCCCCTTTCCCCAGGTTTGGAGGGGAAAGGGGACTTTTAGTTCAGTCTCACAGCTTGGAGCCTAACAGACAGGACATGTGGGCTTCTCTCTCCAACCTGCAAAAAGGCTTCATTTCTCACAGCTTTGCTGGGGAAAAAAGAAATACAGCCAGCTTTGCTGGGAAATACAGCCAGCTTTGCTAAGCAAAAGGAATGGTTCCATAACCTTTGTGGAAAATCTAAAGGACACCAGCTTGGCAGATCTACAGAAAACCTTATCTGATAAGGGACATTCGGGCTATCCATAAATCAGATTGGAGCCAGGAGTAGGGGCCTCACGCCAGTAAGGTAAAGGAAGATTGCCCAAGGAGGGGTCAGAAGGTTTCCCCAAGAAAGAAAGGAACAGTTTATCAAGCAGTTGCCTATCCCTTTTTGGCAGATCGAGAAAGCTACTAGTTTTTCAAGATTATAAAGCATTTAATTCATTTGTTCGAAGATTTAAGCCCTAATAAAGAACTTTGTTGACCTTACTTTGAGCCTCTACAGAACTTTGTGTTGGGAAACCTAAGGGACCCTTTAGCTGAGACACCCCCGACGTCCCGTTGGACATTCAGAAAGCACGTCCTGTAAACAGACGTTATCACAGGCCCAGCACGCGACAGCACATTAACCAACAGCACTATTCTGCACTTAGACTATGGCAAGTTTATAGCAAATACGAAGATTGTGCAGAGTATTATGTTTGTTTTTGTTGTTGTTCAATACTGAATGCATAAGGATAATCAAACAGCAATGAAGCTACAGTATAGGGTGAACAAAGACTGGCCTGAATTCTGTTTCTGAGCCTAACTGGAATATACTAATTGAATTTATGAGATTCATTTATGTGTTGGCTTATCATTTTATAATTGAACATTATGGAAAACTAATCAAGAGAAAATAATCCTATAACTGTTGTACTAAATGCTCTGGATTTATGTTATGTAAAACTATAAGTATTTGCATGTATATATTCCAAAAAGAATGGAGCTCAATGAGCCTTTGAGATGGAAAAAAATACATAGAATTGGATTATATGTAAAAATAATAACATATTTAAAGTCGAATTTAGAATTATTTTTAAAAAGCGAAGATGGAGATATTATACTAATTGGAAAAAATATTTCACTTCCGTTTATTTAACTTAGTGTTATAGGTTTAGTGTTTCAATGTATTCTTCTTTAACCTTTCCTCTTCTGTTAGTTGTATAAACACATATACTTGTTATTCTCTGTTGCTGTGCAGTCAGATTGTTGCTCAGTGTTGTCTAAAATTTATATGTTAAATAATAATTCAAAATAGGGGGAAGATTCTCTTCTTACTGATTTCTGCTTTTCCTAGTACAGTATAAATATATTTTCATACCAATTATGCAATCTCATTATAGTGTCAGTAAAAAAAAAAATGTGGTTTTTAATCCAAATTCAGCCTGGTTTTTTCCCCTCTTTATTTATCTATATCTATATCTATCTATGTATATAATAAAAGTCAAAAATTGTATGCGGAGGACAAAAGTGTGGCGGGAGGAGTATGTGCCAGCGTTCTGATTGGCTGCCGCTGTGGTGCTATTTGCATATGGTCTCTGATTGGCCAGCTTCAATAGGAGCCCCTGGTGGAGAAAAGAGTTCATGACAGAAACAGGGACATGAGAAGGAAATTTGCATATGGTCTCTGATTGGCCAGCCTCAATTCCAAGATTCCGAGACGACAAAGAGAGGAAAGGAAAGGCCGGGGGCTGGGTCAGAAAATTACCAATACACACCAGACTTGGCACACAGAGCCCCTATGACCCACTCTACATCCTATTACAGTTTGGAGGATGAACCATGGATGTTGGGACTTGCAGTACCACCACTCACATTCTGAGACCACTGTTAACCTCATCTAATGACTGATCAGGACCAAACTTCGCACATAGACCTCTCATGACCCACTTTACGTCCTGGTGTGGTTTGGCCGGGGATGGACCGTGGATTATGGGACTTGCAGTGCCATTGCTCAATTCTTCAGACCACTGCAACCCTCATCCAATTACCAATAAATACCAAACTTGGCACACTGAGACACCATGACGCACTCTACATCCAGGTGCAGTTTGAAGGAGGATGCACCATGGATGATGGGACTTGCAATACCTGCACTCCCTTCCTAAGACCATTACAACTGCCAACAATGATGGATCAGGACCATAATTTACACAGAGACCCAGCATGACCCACTCTACATCCTGGTGCGGTTTGGAAGAATTTGACAATGGATGATGGGACCTGCAGTCACTTCACTCACTTCCTGAGACCACTGAGACCCTCGCCAATGACCAATCAAGACTAAACCTGGCACATGGAGCTCCAGTGACCCACTCTACATCCTGGTGAATTTGGAGGAGGACAGATCATGGATGATGGGACTTCAAGTACCTCCACTCCCCAAAATCTGCTGCAATCTCATCTAATGACCAATCAAGACCAAAGTTGGCACACAGAGCCCCCATGACCCACTCTATATCCTGCTGCTGTTTGTAGGAGGGTTGACCATGGATGATGGAACTTCCAGTACCTTCACTCACATTCTGAGACCTCTGCAAACCTTATCTAATGACGGATCAAGACCAAACTTGGCACATAGACCTCTCATGACCCACTTTACGTCCTGGTGTTGTTTGGAAAAATTTGGAGATGGATGATGGGACTTGAAGTACCTTTGCTCACTTCCTGAGACCACTGAGACCCTCGCCAATGACTAATCAAGTCTAAACTTGGCACATGGAACTCCAATGACCCACTCTACATCCTGGTGCAGTTTGAAAGAGGATGGACTTTGGATGATGGGACTTGCAGTACCTTCACTCACTGACACCACTGACACCCTCATCTAATGACTGATAAAGACCAAACTTTGGACACAGAGCCCCCATGACCCACTCTATATCCTGCTGCTGTTTGGAGGAGGGTGGACCATAGATGATGGGACTTCAAGTACCTTCACTCACTTCCTGAAAACAATGCAGCCGTTATCCAATGACCAATAAAGACCAAACTTGGCATACAGAACCGCCATTACCCACTTTCTCTAATAACCCGGGCAGCGCCGGGTCCCCAAGCTAGTATATAATAAAAGTCAAAACTTGTATGCGGCGGATGTGTGGCGGTGTATGTGCCGGCTTTCTGATTGGCCAGCCTGAAAGTTCCACGATTCTGATTGGCTGCTGCTGTGGTGCTATTTGCATATGGTCCCTGATTGGCCTGCTTCAACAGGAGCCCCTGGTGGAGAAAGGGGTTCATGACAGGAATGGGGACATGACAGAAAGAAATTTGCATTTGGTCTCTGATTGATCAGCCTCAATTCCAAGATTCTGAATGGTTGCCGCTGTGGTGCTATTTGCATATGCTCCCTGATTGGCCTGCTTCAACAGGAGGCCCTGGTGGAGAAAAGGGTTCATGACAGAAAAAGGGACATGACAGAAGGAAATTTGCATTTGGTCTCTGATTGGCCAACCTCAATTCCAAGGTTCCGAGATGACAAAGAGGAAAGGAAAAGGCCAGGGGAGACTGGGTCAGAAAATTACCAATACAGAGCCCACAAGACCCACTCGACATCCTACTGCAGTTTGGAGGAGGATGAACCATGGATGATGGGACTTACAGTCCCATCACTCACATTCTGAGACTGCTGTTAACCTCATCCAATGACTGATCAGGGCCAAACTTGGCACATAGACCTCTCATGACCCACTTTACGTCCTGGTGTGTTTTGGCCAGGGATGAACCATGGATTATGGGACATGCAGTACCTTTGCTCAATTCCTGCAACCCTCATCCAATTACCGATAAAGACCAAACTTGGCACACTGAGTCTCCATGATGCACTCTACATCCTGGTGTGGTTTGGGGGAGGATGCACCATGGACGATGGGACTTGCAATACCTGCACTCCCTTCCTAAGACCATTACAACTGCCAACAGTGATGGATCAGGATCACAATTTGCACAGAGATCCCGCATGACCCACTCTACATCCTGGTGTGGTTTGGAAAAATTTGGAAATGGATGATGGGACTTGCAGTCACTTCACTCACTTCCTGAGACCACTGAGACCCTCGCCAATGACTGATCAAGACCAAACTTGGCACACAGAGTCCCCATGACCCACTCTACATCCTGGTGCACTTTTGAGGAGGACAGACCATGGATGGTGGGGCTTCAAGTACCTCCACTCCCTTCCCAAGACTGCTGCAACCCTTACTAATGTCCGATCAAGACCAAACTTGGCACACAGAGCCACCTTGACCCACTCTACATCCCGATGCTGTTTGGAGAAGGACGGACGATGGATGATGGGACTTCCAGTCCAGTTCAGGGCAGGATGGGCCACTAATGATGGGATTTGCAGTACCTTCACCCGATTCACTTCCCACAGAACATTGTAGCCCCTACAAATCACAGACCAGGCCCAAACTTGGCACACAGAGTAGTCATGGCCCACTCTACATCCTGATGCAGTTCTAAGGGGGATGGACCATGGATGATGGGATTTGCAGTATCTTTACTCACTTACTGAAACCACTGCGACCCTCATCCAATGACCAATCAAGGCCAAATTGGCACACAAAGCCCCCATAACCCACTCTACATCCTAGTGCACTTTCGAGGACGACGGATGACCCTCACCAATGACCGATCAAGACCAAACTTGGCACACAGAGTTCCCATGACCCACTCTACATCCTGGTGCACTTTCAAGGAGGACAGACCATGGATGATGGGACTTCAAGTACCTCCACTCCCAAGACTGCTGCAACCCTCATTTAATGTCCGATCAAGACCAAACTTGGCACACAGAGCCCCCATGACCCACTCTACATCTTGATACTGTTTGGAGGAGGGTTGACCATGGATTATGGGACTTGCAGTACCTTTACTCATTTACCGATACCACTGCGACCCTAATCCAATGACTGATAAAGACCAAACTTAGCACACAGAGCCCCCATAGATGATGGGACTTCAAGTACCTTCACTCACTTCCTGAAAACAATGCCACCATCATCCAATGACCAATAAAGACCAAACTTGGCATACAGAAGTGCCATTACCCACTTTCTCTAATAACCCGGGCAGCGCCGGGTCCCCAAGCTAGTTTAAAGTATTTCTACCCCACTACCTCTCATAAAAGAAATTCAGGACATCTTACAAGTAAAATGTAACATATTAAAACAGTTCAAACCAGCAAAAATACTGCAAATAAATTAAAAGCATATTGAACACAGTTTATGAGTTCAACCTGATTTAAAATATTGAAACAGTTTAACTATGTAACAAAGACAGATTATACATAGTATATCAAGTCAAGGGGTGCTGTGGTTTTTAGCTTTGACTGTGTTTTATGGATCTTAACTTTGAATTTTTAATACCATTGATATTTAATTCTGTTTTAATGTTTGTTTGTTGTTCATTCGTTCAGTCGTCTCCGACTCTTCGTGACCTCATGGACCAGCCCACGCCAGAGCTCCCTGTCGGCCGTCACCACCCCCAGCTCTTTCAAGGTCAGTCCAGTCACTTCAAGGATGCCATCCATCCATCTTGCCCTTGGTCGGCCAATCTTCCTTTTTCCTTCCACTTTCCCCAGCATAATTGTCTTCTCCAGGCTTTGCTGTCTCCTCATGATGTGGCCAAAGTACTTCAACTTTGTCTCTAGTCTCCTTCCCTCCAATGAGCAGTCGGGCTTTATTTCCTGGAGGATGGACTGGTTGGATCTTCTCGCAGTCCAAGGCACTCTCAGAACTTTCCTCCAACACCACAGCTCAAAAGCATCAATCTTCCTTTGCTCAGCCTTCCCTAAGGTCCAGCTCTCACATCCGTAGGTGACTACAGGGAATACCATGGCTTCGACTAGGCGGATCTTTGTTGCCAGTCTGATGTCTCTACTCTTTACTATTTTATTGAGATTGGACATTGCTCTCCTCCCAAGAAGTAAGCGACTTCTGATTTCCTGGCCACAGTCTGCATCTGCAGTAATCTTTGCACCTAGAAATACAAAGTCTGTCACAGCCTCCACGATTTCTCCCTCTATTTTCCAGTTGTCAGTCATTCTTGTTGCCATAATCTTGGTTTTTTTGATGTTTAGCTGCAACCCGGCTTTTGCGCTTTCTTCTTTCACCTTGATTAGAAGGCTCCTCAGCTCCTCCTGGCTTTCGGCCACCAGAGTGGTGTCATCTGTATATCTGAGGTTGTTAATGTTTCTTCCAGCAATTTTCACCCCAGCCTTGCATTCATCAAGCCCCGCACATCGCATGATGTGTTCTGCATACACGTTAAAAAGGTTGGGTGAGAGGATGCAGCCTTGTCGTATGCCTTTCCCAATCTTGAACCAGTCTGTTGTTCCGTGGTCAGTTCTTACTGTTGCTACTTGGTCCTTGTAGAGATTCCTCAGGAGAGAGACAAGGTGGCTTGGTATGCCCATCCCACCAAGAACTTGCCACAATTTATTATGATCCACACAGTCAAAGGCTGTGGAATAGTCAATGAAGCAGAAATTGATGTTTTTCTGAAACTCCCTGCCTTTCTCCATTATCCAGCGGATATTGGCAATCTGGTCTCTCATTCCTCTGCCTTTTCTAAACCCAGCAACTCTCTCTCCATGTATTGCTGGAGTCTTCCTTGCAGGATCTTGAGCATTACCTTACTGGCATGAGAAATAAGGGCCACTGTACGGAAGTTTGAGCAGTCTTTCGCATTTCCCTTTTTTGGTATGGGGATATAAGTTGATTTTTTCCAGTCTGATGGCCATTCTTGTGTTTTCCATATTTGCTGGCATATGGCATGCATCACCTTGACAGCATCATCTTTTAAGATTTTAAACAGTTCAGCTGGGATCCCGTCGTCTCCTGCTGCATTGTTGTTAGCAATGCTTCTTAAGGCCCATTCAACCTCACTCCTCAGGATGTCTGGTTCTAATTCATTCACCACACCGTCAAAACTATCCTCGATATTATTATCCTTCCTATACAGATCTTCTGTATAGTCTCGCCACCTTCTCTTGATCTCTTCAGCTTCTGTTAGGTCCCTGCCATCTTTGTTTCTTATCATACCAATTTTTGCCTGAAATTTACCTCCAATGTTTCTAATTTTCTGGAAGAGGTCTCTTGTCCTTCCTATTCTGTTGTCTTCTTCCACCTCCATGCATTGCTTATTTAAAAATAGTTCCTTATCTCTTCTGGCTAACTTCTGGAATTGCGCATTTAACTGGGCATATCTCCCCTTATCCCTGTTTCCTTTTGCTTTTCTCCTTTCTTGGGCTACTTCCAGTGTCTCAGCAGACAACCATTTTGCCTTCTTGGTGTTCTTTTTCTTTGGAACGTACTTTTTTGCCGCCTCCTGAACAATGTCGCGGACTTCTGTCCATAGTTGTTCTGGGACTCTGTTTACTAAATCTAGTCCTTCAAATCTGTTCTTCACTTCCACTGTATATTCGATCATATCTAACTGGTCTGTGTATTTTCCCTGATCTCTTTAGTTTTATTCTAAATTGTGCAATAAGAAGTTCATGATCTGAGCTACAGTCAGCCCCAGGTCTTGTTTTCACCGACTGGATGGATGTCCGCCACCTTTGGCTGCAAAGGATGTAGTCAATCTGATTTCGGTGCTGACCATCTGGTGAAGTCCATGTATAAAGCCGTCTTTTAGGTTGTTGGAAGAGAGTATTCGTTATACACAGCGAGTTTTCCTGGCAAAATTCTATCAGCCTGCGTCCCGCTTCATTTTCTTCCCCCAGACCATGCTTGCCTGTGATCCCAGTTGTCATTTGACTTCCCACCTTCGCATTCTAGGCTCCTGTAATGAAAATAATGTCTCTTTTTGGTGTATTATCCAGTAGTTCCTGCAGATCCTCATAGAACTGATCTACTTCTACTTCTTCAGCAGCTGTGGTTGGGGCGTATATTTGGATCACTGTAATGTTGAAAGGCTTTCCTTGCACTCAAATTGAGATCATTCTGTCATTTTTTGGGTTGTATCCAAGCACTGCTTTAGCAAATTTCTTATTAATTATGAAGGCTACTCCATTTCTTCGATGTTCCTCTTGTCCGCATTAGTAGATCTGGTGGTCATCTGATGTGAAGTGGCCCATTCCAGTCCATTTCAGTTCGCTGACCCCCAGAATGTCTACCTTTAGTCTTGACATCTCACCAATAACAACATCCAATTTGCCCTGGCTCATAGATCTTACATTCCAGGTTCCTATGGTGTGTTGATCTTTAGAGCATCGGATTCATCGTTCACCTCTAGTACCGTCGGCCGCTAGCCTTCCTTTCGGCTTTGAGCTAGCTGCGTTATGACATCTGGGGCTAGTTGAACTTATCCTCTGCTCCTCCCCAGTAGCATTTTGGCCATCTTCCGACCTGGGAGTCCCATTTTCCAATGGCATACCGACATATCTCTGGTTGTACTGGTCCATTTAGTTTTCTTGGCAAGGATACTGGAATGGTTTGCCATTGCCTTCCCCAGGGATCACGCTTGGTCTGACCTCTCTGCCATGACCGTCCCGTCTTGGGTGGCCCTTCACGGTTTCGCTCATGACATCATTGAGGTGCTCAAGCTCCAGCGCCCCGACAAGGCGGTGATCCTTTATTTGTATATTTTAAATTGTATTGAAATGCTTTTATTGTAAGCTGCTTTGAGTCTCCTCTTGGAGAGAAAAAGTAGGGTATAAATCATCATCATCATCATCATTTTCTGAGAGAAATCAGTGGGCCCCAAAGGCTTTGATGAACAATAAAGTGTTTCCTTTGTTCTTAAACTAAATCAGTAATGACACCAATCAGTCCAGAATGCTCTTTGATTGTAAGTAAACTATAAATCCCAGCAACTACAACTCCCAAATGACAAAATCATAATTTTTGAGTGATGGTCACTCCTTGTGTTGTGAGACATTTTGTCGCCAAATTTGGTGTGATTTCGTTCATTGGTTCTTTTGTTTTTAAGGTACTCATTATGCACAGAGCATTTATATAGATTTACTTTGCCATATAGAACCGATTAAAATTACTTAAAATAATACTCTCCAAAATCAATATTTTAGGAACAATGAGGGAAGATTGTTCAGAATTACAGGAGAAAATCATTACATTATTTCGAATTGTAAAGCCATTTAAAGCTATCCATGGCTAAGCTAACCAGGATCAACAACAGTGCTGCAAATAGAACTGTAATTGCTCATTGATGTCTAACTTATTCTTATGAGGAAAATGATACATTTTATGGGACATTCTTCAAGCATTCTTCAAGGATCAAATAAATATACAGGTGATATCTACACTGGGAGGTAATTCCAAGGCCAGTTGTCTCAAAGCTACAGAAGACTTTGGAGCATCCCCTGACCTTTACTAACATGGGACTTAGTTTAATCTGTGAAACCTAACTGGAAATGGAGAAACATTTTCAACTGCGAACCAGTTGAAAAATGGACCAGAATCAAGAGTGCAAATAGAAAGATTCAAAGACATTAGTAATAGTTGGGGTCATGTATGGATACATATTAGTTTTCTCAATTCTATACAAGAAGATTGTACACTACAAAACAGGCATATTTTTGTTTTGTTTAATACAAGCTTATCCTTATAGTTTAATATGAAAGTGCAACATGGAAGTGCAACATGGACATTTTGACAAGATGGAAAACATTCATCTCAGAACAAGTAAGACTTTGTGGATCATGGGAGATGGATTGTTATTATCATCTGAACACAACTACTGCAGCTATTTTCGTTCGTAAGCATTAGGGGAGAACAATACCCCCATTGTGCTCCCCTTTTAATTTATTCTTTTTTGTTTTGTTTTGTTTTTTCTGCTATATATGTACATATGTTTATTTATAAGTTATTTACTTTTGTTTCTTGGTTTTCTTTTTTTCTTCTTCAATTGGTCATACTTTCTGACATGAACATTTAATACCACTTAGCATTTTTTTAGAAAAAGGTTTTTGTTATGCTTTCCAAAGACATATTAGGGCGCTGTCTTTATTGCGTCCTAGGGGCAAAAATATTTTGACCTTTAAATGGAAAATAATAACTTATAGAGTGGTGAGATTTTTATGACCTTTCAGATATTTTGTATTTCAACTTCTGTGAAAAGGGATTCGTGGAATTATAGTCAAAATATTTGGAAGGCCATCCTCTTTTATAATCCTCTTTTTGTTGTATGTCAACCTGTTCAGCCTGTGATTGTGTCTGATGATAACATTGATTTGCATGATGGTAATGGGAATGAAGTTCATGTTCATGTTGATTTTCATAATGGAAATGGAGATGATGTTCATGTTGATGTTCCTCAAGGGAATGGGAATGTTGATTCGGTTTCTGGACCAAGATCTGGTGATGAGAGGCCAGAGAGACCTGAGTTTCTGCAAGGGCCTGAAAGGAGTTTAAAAGACAGGTCACAAAGGCTTGAGTTGCTGCAAGAGAATTTTCAAGGTCATGAGCTTGGGAAAGGCTTTCTGCTGTAGTTCTCTGATCAGTTACCTAGGAATGAAGTTGATTTCAAGCTCCCAGGTATACAAGTTAAGGAGAAGAGTGAGGCCCTGAACAGGAAAAGATGTTTCACTAAACAAAGTACAACAATTAATACGCTCAGCTAGACTCTAACAGAAGTTGGAAGTGAAACCAAAATTAAGAAAGAATCCATTCCTAGCTGTTTGGGAATTAGGGCAGGGTTTATAAGTGACTAGAGAGAAATATTGCTTCAATTGAAGCAATGTTGGATTCATGCGAAGTTCCCAGTGTCAATGCCTACCTAACTCATGGTTATTCTATGAAATATGCCTTTGTTCTGTTCATGGATTCAAGTACCTTTGCTTCTGTTTTGTTTATGAATTCAAGTGCCTAATTTCATGGATATTTTTGGACTATCTGTACCTGTTCCCTTTTATATCAATGGGATTACTTTTTACTGTGGATTACATTTTATTGCTTTGGGCTTCTTATAATCTTAAATAAACTGCTTGCTGATTTTACCCAGCTGATGTGGTGTATAAAGTCAGAGGTGATTCTGCTCTGAAGTATGACACTTTTGGCATTACCCAACACCTTATCTATTTTTCTTGTACTTGTGATTTTAAAAATATGACTGTGTACAGATATTAAAATAATCATAGAATGAGAAAATTCCAGACCTATTTGTAGCCCTCTTTTACTATGTAGTCCTAATGCCATTGTTGTAGTTCAGCGTGATGGTAATGTTACTACTACTGGTAGAAGGGAGAAGAGGTCTGTGCAGGTGTTAGAGGAGAAGCAGCAGAGAAAGCGGATTAGGGAGATAATCATGGCCCCAAGTGATTCTGAGACATTTGAGGGCTTCTCCGATTGTGAAATGGGGGAAGGGGAGGAGAGCAGGGAAGTAAAGCGGGCTACTCGCGATCAAGAGTCCGACGAGGAGCTTCAGAGGAAGCGCATCCAGGAAATACTTAGCGCTCCTACAGAGGATGAGGATTTCATGGGGTTTGAAAGGAGTGATGGGTCTGGGAGTGATATGGGAGAGGAGGATGAGCTGGATTGGACCCGTGTTCAAGAGATTAGGGACATTTGTAACCAGCCCACCTCCAGTGATGAATTTGAGGGGTTCACAGGGGATTGGCAACCAGGGAACACTTGGCAAGACCTAAGTCTTGCCAGACGCTGGCAGAGGTGGAGATATGGGCGCTCGGGTTCAGCTGCGGGGATGGCGGCAGCTGAGAGTGATGAGGAAATGATGGGGAACTCATCATCCTCTAATGAGGAGCTTTAGGATAAAAGTGGGTTTTGGTTGTATGGCTCTTTGCAGAAGGCAAAGTGTCTCTTTTGGGATGTGAATCTTTGTTACTGCCAACTCTCGAGCTTGGGTCCTTGGACTACAGATTCCTGTGTTGCTGTGTTCCTGTGCTCCCGTGTTTACCTTCACTCAATGGCTTGACTACGGACCGGTTTGACCAACGCTTTTGTCTCTTGGACTTCTCTATTGCTAACTTCGTGTTTGGACCTTGCATCATTCTGGGACTATATTTTCTATCTCCTGTGACTGTGTTTTTGAATTGTTTGAACTTTGAAGCAGATTGCTGAACTTTTCTGTTAACCCGGATTAAACAGCGATATAATCCGGGTTATATTTTTGTTGCTGGTATCGCTTCGTTGTTGATGCCAAGTTATTACATAAGTTCATTGCACTGAAGTTAAGTGCTTTAAAAGACTCTTTTTGTGTAATAAAGCTATGTTTGAACTTTCTACCTTGTGTTTGGCTCTACTTAAGGCTTCTGGGTCTTGACAGCCATGGAATAAAAATGGCTGAAGAAAAGCACATTTATACCTCAAAAAGCAGGAGTATTAGATAGATTTTTACAGGCAATTTGTGTTTATATGCTTTTAGGATTACCAGATCAAATTTGATTTGATAGGGATCCAACCATCAAGCAATACTATGAAGACAAAGAATAGTTTCTTCAGCAGTGATGCAGTTCTAGATAATTCTGCCTCAGATATATGTAGAGGAATTGTTCTTGAAATAAGTCATTTTTTCGAAAATAAAATAAAGAGGATTTAAAAAAACAGTTATATTCCACCATGGCATGTTTCTACCATTAGAGAATGGATTACAGATGGAGGCTGTACTGCCCAAAAGCTTCAGTTCACCTTTTCTAGTCGTTTCACAATTTATATTTACACTTTATATTTTCAATTTACAATTTATATTTTCATGATAGGAACCAAAATAAACAATGGCTTTTGTAAACTATTCCTCCTATTATTAAAAATGAAAGCTCAGTGTAAGCAGGGAGCATCTTTGGTCAGCTACAAGGATCCACTGTGACTGCATGGTATATTATTTACAACTTGGATTCCTAATAATATTAGAAACTGGCATTTTGTATTATTTTAAATCCACTTCTATGGATTTCAAAATCTTCATATTTCTTGATAAAGGAAGCAACTGTTCTCCTCAGAAAGAGCTTTTGACAAATGTGATCATTTGGTATTCAAAGCATGAAATTCTGCTGCTTATCCTCATCAAAAGAAGCAGTAAAGTTTCATTCATTTGGTGCCAGATGAGACCGACTCTCTTACCTTGATAATCATTTTTTAAATTAAGAAAGCTTTTTCTTGCTGGTAATGAGGATCAGCAGAGGGCTGTGAAGGAGGGGATCTTCATTTGTTGAAATATGAGATAGTAACTATTGATAGTCTTTTAACAGTCTTTTAGATAGTCTTTGTTAGAAACTGGAAAATCACAAGCTTCAAAATTCAGGACTTGAGATAGCTTATCACACTCCAAATAATGCATATGTAGAAGTGTAACAAAGATGCAGCAGGGAAGATACTTAATGGCTTCCATGGTCAGAGACCAGGGATATATTTACACTGACCATTCAATCTCGGTGACACCAACCTAGAAGAAAGTGGTTTCGTTGTGTGGATGACTACATTGCAGGTCTTGAAACCAGTTCAGTAGCTGGATAGTACTTAACATTAACAGCAGAGGCTAGCTTCAATCTGATTCCAGGATCTTCCGTTTCCAAAGCTTGATAGCCATGGAGAATGTATTTTTTTTCAACTTTTCCCACTCCAGGTGTTGACACAGTAATTTACTTTTTGAGGAGTCACTTTTACCATGCAATGTGGTAATGGGGGGGGGGGAGTTGCCTGGGGGACTTTGACAATTGGCTGGCTGGCATTTATAAACAGGTTGCCATCTGGTAGCTAATAAGGGAGAGTTTAAGAGTTCAGTGTTCACTTTAGCACCCATTTTAGTGTAGTGTATGGCTCTGGAATATACAACTTGGTGTGAGTTAAGGAAGGAGTATAACTTTAAGGCAAACCCCTTGAAAGTTGTGTAACTTGTTTGGGAGAACCAAGATGTACTTTCCAGTCAGTTGTTAATTGGGAAGTAGTCAAATGTTGGTGGACTGCCCTTGGGTTTCAGGTGATTTACCTAAAGAAAGATAGGGGATTGGTCTCAAGAAAAACATATTGCCTCAGCTGCTCCCACATCATGCCCCCCCTTCCCCTTGCTTCTTTTAGCCTAAACAAATCAATAGAACATAAGCTTAAAAAGTATCCCTTATTCAGTCTTCATGCCTGGTCTTGTTATTCTATAATTGGCCATCAAATCAATTGGGCCCCTATTTTGTAGGTCCTGTGGGCTTTTAAAGATACTTTAGAACAAAGCTTCATCAATTGTAGGTCGGGACCCCAAATGGGGTTGTGTAAGTGAATGACTGGGATTGCAAAAGTTTTCCTCCCCCTGCCTTCCACATAAGGTAATCCTACCTATGCAGTCATATATCAATGGTTTAAATATTATCTGTGGAGTTGTATCCAATTGTACTCCCCCCCTTTCCCCCCCCTACAGTAGTCAGCAATGGAACAAAAATGTTTTATAAATCTGAATGGGAATAATACTATATTATGACTTCTCTAAATCCATTATCTTGTCTATGTAAATGTAAGTGCTGGGAATTTTAAGTGATCATTTTTTAAATATATAGTAGCTCTTCCATTTTTGCAGAGCATAGGAATGAGAACTCTTACAAAAAAAATTTTTTAAAAAATATCCATAAATTAAAGCAAACAAACTTTTTTTTTACATTACAGAACACCTCTCTAGCAATCCCTAACTTTCCCAGGATAACTCTGTAGTCAACTCCTGTTGGAAGCTGATCATTAAATTATTCTGGAGGGCTTAGAGATTCTTAAAGAAAACATATCAATCAAAACAGCAAATAATCAAACCCACAAAAGTTAAACCCACAAATGTGAAGAACTAATTGTATTTATATTTTACTTGCCATAAAGATCATGAGGACAATTATGCACAGAATTCGACATAAAGAAATGGACTGGAAGCAATTAAGATTGTGATGAATTGTAACCAGTGCCCATCTTTTCATTGTCATTGTTTAATTACCATAACTGTATACATCACTAAGCATTTGCTTTGTAGTTAGCAAATTAGTATTCTCAAGTATTCAATGTGGGCATTGAAGGGAACCAATAATAAAATCCTCAAAAAGATTTTGGTATACAGTGATATAAAGGCACTTCCCAAGCTCCAGACATCTGACTTACAAACAACATATAGTTAAGAACAGAGATGAGACAACAGGAAGTGAGAGAAATTTACCCCTTAGAAGGGTAAGTCACTCTTGCAAGAGTTATCATGGGGAAAAGTGTCTCTATTGAAGTGTTATCACCAATTCTTATTTCCACAACAATTCTTGTTTCCACATTTTTCAGAATCAAATCATCACAGGGACAGAAAGTGTGCCCCTTTTGAACAGGGGCACAGACAGCAAAACAAACACTTTCCCTGTGCTATCCAAAGCTTGCTTATATATATATGTGTGTGTGTGTGTGTGTGTGTGTGCGCGCACACTTATGACTGGAGTTACACTAAAATATACCTGTTCTGACTTCAGAGCAAACCTATAGAACCTATCTTGTTTCTAACTTGGGGACTGCCTATACATGTTTTCTTTTAAACATTCACTATTGAAAATATGAATGAAAGAAAAACCCAATAAAAGCCTAAAAATAATAAATGATAATGAAACTTTTTTTTCCCTACCTTTTCATGGTAGGGTCTAGGGATAGGAATTTTGGCAATATATATATTCAAAATGAAGCATGGATGTTGCATTGGAGGGTAGCAACAGAATTGATCTACAATCAAACTTGAATACATAAACAAATAGCTGATTTTCACTCACTCTTAACCGAATAATGTATATAAGTTTTGCTTTCACTTATTAGAGTTCATTCAAGTTCTCATTATTTAGTCGGTCTACTCTAGCTGGTACTTAGAAAACAGTGTAGCCTTGTGATTTGAGAGCCATCTGTTTTATTTTACACGCAGACATATTTCAAGAGCATAAATGCCTCTTTATTGGCCCAGAAATTTGAATAGTTTTTGTCAACAATGTTGTTTGTGCATGATTCATAATAATTCATAAATACTAATGGAAAATGTGTTTGCAAGTTAGAAATATCTAGCATCTACATATATTTCAAGTGGAAGCTTGATAGACCCACCATAATGTATTCCATACAAATGCAGCATCTCTAGAAGATTGTTGAGATGCACATTTACAATGCCATAAGATAATGGAGGTAGGGTAGATGGATTTGCTGACATCCAGAGGAGACAAATAAGAATTTGACATCTGTCTAGAAGGTGAGGGAGTGTGGCCTCAGTAGGTGATTTAAGTCAGCCACACACTCCCCTTCTCTTTTAATTTCATTTGCATGGTAACAACATCAGTTGCTACGTCAGGTTTAAGGGAGTTTAATTGGCATTTTCAATTTTGTATATTGATTAATGACTGTGTGGGATTTATATAAGCTGTTTTTTTATTCCTGTTTCTTCATTGCCTTTTTATTTTGGAAATTTTGGGATTCATTTTGCCTTGCCTCAGGTTATCCTTGATTGGAGGGAGGTCTTGAAGGTTGGGTAAGGGGAATCCCCGGGGGGGGGGGGGTCTCTTTAGTTTTGGACATTGGTTGTGCACAATTCATAATAATTCATAAATACTAATGGAAAATGTGTTTGCAAGTGAGAACTATCTGGTATCTAGCACATACATCTCAAGTGAAAGTTAGATAGATCTTTCCACCCACCATAATGCACTCTATACAAATAAAGCATCTCTAAAAGATTTGTTGAGATAAGGTCTGTGTTGTAGACAAAACATAAAGATAAAAAGAACAAAATGGTAATATTGGCCATAGGAAGCTATGTAGTATCCGAATCACTCCAATCAGGAGGAACTAATATTATGTTTCAATAAGAAACAAGGCAAAGCATAGGTTTAGGTGATGTTAATGGAATTTTCAGTTGCAAGACTACCTCCGAAATGCACACTTCAGTCCTAAAGCCTGATAATGAGACAAAAGATCACATGGGCTGGAAAGAAGAATCTCTCTCTATCTATCTATCTAGCTAGCTAGCTAGCTTCCTATTATAACCCACTCTTGACTGAATAATTTGTTTACAGAACATATGTGATTTGTTTACAGAACATATGTGTATGTATATATATAGAGGGGGGGATATTTTTGAAGAAATAATCGGATTAATTCTGTAAAGTTTTGTTGCTCAGAGCAAAATAGATTCATCCAGTTCTTTTCATAGAAATCCACTGTATTATTAGATTTAACAAATGGTTTTGTTTGTGTTTGTATATATTAGAAGTGTGGGATTTAATCATCATTTTTCTTTTCTCACTAGACATTTTTCTTGCTCTCACTGTACCTCTTTTTCCTTACATAGCAGCAAACATGAATTGTAATCCGATTTTACTTTTCATGTTGCAAGGAGCTTTAGCTATTCCTGATTCTCTGATTTGAAGAATGTTTCATTTTACATGAATATTTTTGAAATCGAATGTGTGGAATACCTATATATATTTTTTGGCAAAAAACAATTAATTAAAAGACAACTGTTTCTAAATTCACTTGTCTGTCCAGCTAAAGTCGGCATATTAAATAGCTGGAATATACATAAATGTAGATGTATATAACCAGTGTTTGATTCATTTGGTCTGCTTATTAGAATTAGCAATTTGATTTAGACTGTGGATTTCAGTGAAACTGTTACCCTTTGTAGAAAACCGTGTCCTAATTCTTCTCCTGAAGAGAACATATGTATATGAGAAGTACAAAAAGGCCATTTTTTTAAAAACTTCTGAAGCTAGCTTTTAAATATTACTAATATATTAACAGGGTTAATAGCTTTTGTTTTTGTTTTATTATTTTTTTCAAAAGGAAAACATTTGCACTTGAAAATGAATGTTCTTAAAACTTATATTACATATATTTGACTACATTAGTGCTATATTAGTTTTCAAAACTGGAGGAAGGGAGAAAACAGTGACAATAACGGAATGGTACAACCAATTTTGAGACTATTAACCCAAAACTACCCCTTCTCTCCTTTTCTATGCCCTCTTACAGGTTTTCTGAGCACTGGAGACCAAGCTGCAAAAGGCAATTATGGATTGCTTGACCAAATCCAGGCTTTACGATGGATCGAAGAAAATATTGGATCATTTGGAGGAGACCCCAAAAGAGTTACTATTTTTGGATCAGGGGCAGGAGCGTCCTGTGTTAGCCTGTTGACACTATCTCATTATTCAGAAGGTAAATTTATTTCTTGCTAAATACAAGTAATGTTACAATTTCTTGCTAAATACAAGTAATGTTCAATGTTACAATTTAATAGTGAATTGCAAGTTAGCAAAAGCTTTAAATATCTACAATCTTTATGATATCAAATCTATCATTAGATTTTTAATTTTTTGAAAAAAAAAAAGCTTTACATAATTGATAATATAATTTCCATGTACCATAAAAGTAATTGTAGCCGGGATAAACATGCTGAAAATGCAAACATCTCAGTCTTGCTGAACATAACATTTATTCACTATAATAAAACAATAGACTTGTATGATTTTATGATGCACTTTCCTCTCTAGAATGTTATATTAATTGCTACTCCTTAATTGGCTAATGTAATCTACTCTTCATAAGACTGCATTTTGAAATGCATTCCGAATTTGGATCTAGTACAAAATAGGAAAACCAGACCATCATCTGATAAGCATGTAGGGACCATGTTACTAATTTTGTTCTTTTAAAAGCAGTAATTTTACCAATATTTATCTGTCTGTGAGAAAGTATTTGAAAATCACAAATCTATTTGCAATTTGGAGCATGTACTGTACGAAATTCAAATGTGGTTGCTTTGTATAGAAAACAGCCTTCTGTGCACAAATTATTTTTTGCATAGAAATATTGCAGAATTTAATTTTTTTGCAGAAAATGTTTTGCATAAATGTGCACATTTTGCACAGATCTAGACCTGAACTGAAAAGATTCTTCTTAGTCCAGGATTCTTCCAATCAAGGATTCTCAAATTTTGCAGCGTATCTTCTTCTAGTTTATCTTAGTCATGATATATGTAGTACATCTTCTGAAGAACAGTCTTGGAATTTTTGAAAAGAATAGATTATTAATTGTTCTTAATTAATTATAATAATGTTTGTACTGTTTTACATTATTTTTATTTCTGCTGTTATTAGATATAATGTTAGCACATTTATTAATCTAATTTGCAAATCATTTCAATGATGTGAATAATATTTAAATAATTGGAATAACAAAAAAATTAAGAATAGTTTTGTCATCAGGGATTTTCTTGACTCACTGACACATTTTCAAAGAAAATAGTAAAGTGTCTCCAGATTGTTTTGTATTTCATGATATTTTTGAAAAAGACTGTTTTCTGCACAAAGTCTTGGTTTGGCACAAAGTTTCATTTCTTGTGAAATATTTGCAGTGTGAAAATCATTTTAAACTTGCAAAACAATGGGAGAAGAGAATGTTTGAAGTAATTCATTCTTCCATGTGAGAGTATACTAAGTGAAGATTCTCATCACTTGGGCAGGATAATGACTTATGCATACAAAGGCTAGAAGTAGCAATAGGAGTGTGTTCCATTTGAATAAAGCCTTCTTTCTGAATCCCTTGCTCATCAAGTCTCCCTTTCAATACAGCTTACTCAGTAGCACTCTATTCCTCTTCAAAGATGTGAATGAATACTTTGTAGAATGTTGCTAAACAAAAGTTCTTGCTAATTGCATTATAATAACATTTTGAGACTCCTAAACTACATATTTTCTAATAACGAACAATATAGTTTTGCCAGACAAGGCATCCCAAATATGTGCTGCTTTTTTATTATTCTCTCTTTTTTCCCTCACTTGAAATGTAACTCATCTGGGATAGGTTTTAAAAAATCCACCAGCTGTGATATGCTTTAGTGATGCAGAGCAGCTTTAGACCAGCTTCGGGTGGCTTCACATCAATGGAGCATAGCAATGAAGTCTCACTGTGCCACTGAATCTGATCCCAATTCCCAAATCCTTTAAAAAGGGAAATGCAGATATGCTCTATTTTATTAATCTAGTCAGTTGTTAAATGCAGAAAGCCCATCCAAGTAATGAGAACTGAGGTTCCAGAATAAAATTCAAACCTATTAAACTGATTTTAGTGTAACCTTTTTTTCCAGATTATATGATGTATGGCTTCTGTGAAATGGAGTACGGGGTTACAGTTTCTCTTTATGCAAGTCATTCATGCAAAGAGGAAATGATTGCTTATGGCTGTAATTCTGGCCAAGTCCTTGATCATAAAGCTTGGTTGTGTGAAGTACTTTATATGTGCTAGTGAAACTGACCAAGCTCAGGCTTGCTTATGAGCTCAAAGGCCCATTTCTCAAAAGAAGTGCTGGAAAATAAGAGTTAGAATAATCCTATAAATGGAGCATCTATATGATATTTTCTCATCCCCTAAAGTGAACAAAGCCAGCTAGGAGTCAGGAAGACAGAGACTGGTAAAACCATAGACACCTGGTGTGTGTGTTTGTGTGTGTGACAGCATCATGTGTTTTCATGGTTGCAATCTCTCTATTCACCCAGGATATGGGCATAATATGATTTTAATACAGTGATTACAAGAGGTGTGACAACGAAAACAGCTAGGGAGAAAGTCCCTTTTCATAAAACATTATCTTTCCCTAAGTGTCATCTTCCCATTAGCCTGACTTTTTCACCAGTTTTCATCAATAGGATTGGTTGAAATCTTCAAATAATTTGCATAGTTTCATAATTCTTTACTGGCTGACAAACTTTTAATTCAACGAGAAAATATTGCTGGAATCCTTTTTCTTTACATGGGGACCATATTATTACATACTAAAGTAAGGATTGTCCATGCTGAAAAGAACCCCCTCAGTCTTCCTTCAGGTGAATCACCTGAGCATCAAAGGCAGTTTAACCATTTGGGTTGCTTTTCAGCTTTCCCTCTATTGGAAAGCAAACTTTGGGCACTCCCACTGAAATCCTAGAACTTACTTACTGGAGAGAGAAAAATGCTCAGACTTATCTTCAGAGTATCTCTTTCACAAATCCTCTAGACCCTGCAACCTTTAAAGGCTGCTCCAGAGCAGTATCCTAGACTTAAAAGATTTCCAATGTGAACACTGAATTCTTAACTTCACTCCACATTGTCTGCCAAAGACAACTTGTTTATAAACACCACCCTAATCAACTGGATTGAGGGAGGAGTCACATTCAGAGCTTGAAGAGGCATGTGTTGAGGTGGTATGGCTTTAAGTAGCCTGCAGACCCCATCCTCATCGCATGGAGTATTTTGGTACTTGGTGCCTTTTTGCAAGGTTTCCTGGTCTCTGACCATAGAGGCTATCCAAGTGGTTGACCTGCAGTCCAGAAACTCTGTCTTATGCCAACATGTGACAATTCCTACATTTGGGTTAAGGTGTATCATGGAGACACGTCTAAGATTGTGAATGTTACTTAATTATGTCAGCTTCTTGTAGTATATATTTGTGAAATTTATGTACCTAGGAATTTATATTTCTCATATGTATAGTTATAGATACCATTATAGTTAAGTAATAATTCTGTCTCCCTCTCTCTCTCTCGTGTGTGTGAGCACACAGACATGGGGGGAGAGGTATTGGAAAAATGAACAAAGAGCTTTTTTTGTTCAAACAGAAATAAATTCACTCTTCATTGGGATGTACTTCCTCTAAATAATATACAAAAGATTCTTTTGCATTATAAATGCTGCTTGTTCATGTATTTTAATTTTAACTTTTGCACCTGCAGGTCTGTTCCAAAAGGCAATCATACAAAGTGGAACAGCCCTGTCCAGCTGGGCAGTGAACTATCAGCCTGCCAAGTACACTGCAATTTTGGCAGAAAAAGTGGGTTGCAACACATTGGACACAACAGACTTAGTTGAATGCTTTCGGAATAAGAACTACAAAGAACTCATTCAGCAAACAATAACGCCAGCTACATACCACATTGCCTTTGGGCCTGTGATTGATGGGGATGTAATTCCAGACGATCCTCAGATTCTGATGGAGCAGGGAGAATTCCTCAACTATGACATAATGCTAGGTGTAAACCAAGGGGAAGGTTTAAAATTTGTGGACGGCATTGTGGATAATGAAGAAGGTGTCTCCCCAAATGATTTTGATTTCTCAGTATCCAATTTTGTGGACAATCTCTATGGTTATCCAGAAGGAAAAGACACCCTGCGAGAGACCATTAAATTCATGTACACAGATTGGGCAGACAAGGAGAATCCTGAAACTCGAAGGAAGACGCTGGTAGCCCTCTTTACTGATCATCAGTGGGTGGCACCAGCTGTTGCCACTGCCGACCTACATGCCCAGTATGGCTCCCCAACATACTTCTATGCATTTTATCACCACTGCCAGAGTGAAATGAAACCCAGCTGGGCTGATTCAGCACATGGTGATGAAGTTCCGTATGTGTTTGGCATTCCCATGATTGGCCCTACTGAACTGTTTAACTGCAACTTTTCAAAGAATGACGTCATGCTTAGTGCAGTTGTCATGACTTATTGGACAAACTTCGCCAAAACCGGGTAGGTTTGCCTCATAATGGTTTTTTGCATGTGCTGTTCTTTTGAAATCTAAAACTCTGCATTTGACCCTCTAATGAAATATTTCAGAATTTGGCAAATCTTGCTTTGTGGAGAGCTTCTTGAAAGTGAACATTCAAAGTATTACTTCGTGGTACTAAACAAAGACTTTAGAGGGTCTTTGCACATGTGCAAAAACCTAAAAAAGAGGTTTTACATAATTTTTTTCAGACCCAGCAAAGTTATTTGATATGATACTAGATACTATATACTATATGATGCTAGATTCTTCTTTTAGTATGCTGCAGAGTCCAGAGTCAGCTTTCAGAGAGTGCTGGCCAGCTGTACACATTCACCTCCAAATCAAGCTTGCTAAAAAAATTAAGAAATGCATGTTTTTAAAATGATTTTAAACCTTTTAAGATCAATGCATTTTAACATAACCGTGTTTTAACCTTTCCCCCATCATGTTTTTAGCTGTATTATGTTTTAGGCTCCTTACACACTAAACATTTCAATGCAAGAACACACAAAGTCTTACAACCCAATGCAAAAGAAAAATGTGAAGTGGAGAGAGTGATTTGAGGGTGTAGTGATTTGAGTGTTGGACCAGAACTCTGGGAGACCCCTCTCAGCTGTGGAAATGTCTATGTAATGTTGGACAAATCATATTCTTTCAGCCTAAGGGGAAGACATTGGAAAATCCCCTCTGAATAAATCTTATCATGGCATCCCATGACAGAGTTGTTCTAGAATTAAGGCTCATATGAATCTGTGTACACACGTGAAGGAAATGAGAGAAATTCAACACATTGAGAAATTACAATAGTTGTGGGAGATAGTAGTGGATTGGGCAGTGGCCCTGCAAAATCATGTGTGGAACATTAGTGCCTGAGAATATAAGAAATTGGAAATGAGTGTTATACAGACAGACTCATTTACTTCACATCTTTATTTTGTATTGTAAGACACCACTATTGAGATGTCACCCCAAACTGTTTTATCAGCCTTTATTTTAGGAATATTGGGGTGTCTTAGTTTTGGAAGTGAGGTGCTACCAAATATTCGAAACAATAAAAGTGTACTTGCCAACAGTATAAAGATAGAACCTTATTGATTAAATCCAACATATGAGAATACTTCATAGTTAATTCATCCTTACAGCTGTTTTATTTTCTAAAGACCTTTATGTCGATTTTAAAACTTCTTCCCTCCAATATATTTTCTCACTTCTGTAAAGAAGGATGCACTGAAGTTTCATATGAAAATAGTGCAATTATTAAACCACAAATGTTCACCAAAGCCAAAGATTAAGGCTATAAAGAGTAATTCAGGAAAAGAAATTATGATGTAGATCAAAAAAAGTCATTTGTGCCCCCTCTACAGAATTACCTAGTTCCTTTTTAAAGCATGGGGAATAGATAAAGAATTACAGACACTCCTTGTCTAATCAGACTTTTGTCTAGAATTAAAGTTAATGTGTCTTATTTTGAAACTTTAAAAGACATCTGTGAAGACAGATAAGAACAAGAAGCATTAGAAAGGCGTTTTCTGTCAAAATGTCCCTGAGAAATATTGCAATATTCTAACACACAAACACACGTACCTAGCAAGCAGAATTTGTCATTCTGGTTTTGCTTTAGAAATTTGATTTTTCTTCTTCCTTGTCTTGGTGTTGAATTCAAATAAATGCCCTTGTGGCTGTACCAAAGGCCCATAAATCTTCCCAATGTACACTTAATGGCAGGGCTGGGCTTTGGGAACTGCAGTTCTGCTGCAGTGCAGAAGATGGCATTCAGCAGTATCCAAGATTCCAGAGAAATGTGTTACATCCTGACATATCAACAAGTTTAAGAAACTCTTAAGGCATTTAAGAACCCAAGAGATATACTGTACAAAATAACATGGTATATTTTGCATAGCAATAGTAACATATCAAGTAATAGTAACATATCAAGCAATAGTAAAATATCAAGTAATGTAAGATACTCCCTGACCAAATTTCACAAAAATGACCTCAGAAGCACTTTATTTTATGGTTCGTGCAATTAAATCCTTCCTCATCCCAGAACCCCCTTCCCAATAATTTACATTGCCCAATCTCCAGGTGTTTTAAAATTCTATCCTTAAATTTGGCCCTGCCCCGTGTAATCCTGTGTGTTTAATATTTGATTTTATATTGCTGTGTCACTTATTATATTGGTTTTGCATTTTATGTTTTTTTCTAGTTCTGTTATGCTTTTGTGTTCTATTGTGTTTACTGTACTGATGGGCGTGGCCTCTTATAAGCCGCCCTGAGTCCCCCTGGGGGAGATGGAGCGGGGTATAAATAAAGTTATTATTATTATTATTATTATTATTATTATTATTATTTGATACATTAAAGAAAGTGGTAAGGGAAGTATCCTTGAAGGAAACTCTGTTTTCTCTTGAATTATATCATTGATCTCTTTAAACGACATTGAAACCCACTTAATGTCAAATGGGAATCATAGGAACTCATAGGTCTTGTGGTGGGTTATCCAAAGCAGAACTGGGATGGTGGTTCATCAGAAGGCATCTGATTTGCTACCCAACCTATGCCACATGAATGGTCTAAATACACTTCAGAAATACATCCCATTTAACAGAATAGTAGTTCAGAAAGGGTAGGTGCTGTCACAATTGATTCTGAGCTGTGGAAGAAAAAGGTGTGTGGCCTTGACAATCCCTTAGAGTCATGCAGGTTTTACCTCCCATTTTTAAGAGAAATAGTCTGGTAGCAGCAGAATTCAACATTTAAAATACAGTTTTGAGCAACCACTATTACAAGAAAATAATATTTGATGCAGCACACTTAATGTTAGCTGGCAAAAAAGGTCCATAACTTGGCCTTCAGCACCCCTTACAGCCGCTGCAGTTCTCCAAGTTGCGATACCATCCCTTGACCAAGACATCTGGCTTCAGGGATTTTATTCCCTGGAAAATGAAGTTTATTAAGAATGAAATCTAGTCCATTGCAATCCTGTGCAAAGTCAAGTGAGAATTATGTACTATTGTATTAAGCAGAACTTATTTCTTAGTAAAATGCATTGAATTTATTTACAGTAGGACCCTAGTATTTAAGGGAGATATGTTTGCAGCAGGACCACGATTACATGGAACTGCAAATACTTCCATACACCACTAAATTATTTCACTTCTGATTTGAGCATAACAGAGCAGATTATTCCTTTTCACTTACTTTGACCAATGGAATATGGACAGTATAGTCTATCCTTGCTACTAACCCAAATATCAGTGTAATGTGGATTGTAAAGTGAGCCCTGTCACCACAACTGGGAAATAAAGAAGAATTAAATACATAGAATCATAAATTCATAGATACCACAAGGCTCATCCAGTGCAATCTCTTGCTATTCAAGCACATACAATTAAACATCTTCTGACAGATAGACATCCAGTCTCTGTTTAAAAACCTCCAAAGATAGTGACTCCTGAGATCTGGCAACTTTGTCAGGGAGGGATTCAAGAGAATCAAGAAACTGGAATGAAAAGCAATATGTGTGTGTGTGTAGCTGCCTTCTTTCTAATTAGTTGTGTTCCTCCCATTTCCAAATTGAATATACCACTCTCTTGTGGTTGGAAAAGGAAGGCATTACTTAATGTCAACCTATGGCATCGAGTAAATGCAGAAGTATCTGATGCTTTACCTAGAACATGAGATGTCTGAGAAACATAAAGAAGCAGAGACCTCTTTTAGAAGCATAGAAAGAGTGGTGTTTTCTTATATGAGAAATCTGTTGATCTCACTTTTACAATTAAATTGTCTCACAACCTAGTTTTATTTTTAAAGACCATTTCCAATCTACAGTCTTGACCCAAAAGAGGACACCATCATAACTGAAACAAGATAAGCAGTATGACAGAGCTCTGAAGAAAAGAGGATGAGTATCCAAATGGGAAGAAAATGCTTCCTATAGATAATTTTAATGGACATCTGTGATAGTGGACCCTTGGTGGTAATAAGCCAACTCCCTTTAAGACTAGCATGCAATTAAAACAGTGCCAGCAATTTGATTGGCACATATACATTGCTGTATGTTCATGATGGGCAGTTTGGCCATGGTAGCAACAGGCAAAGATATCTAGGATTAGCTGGTCAGTGGGAAAATTCTTTTGGGTTTTCAGGTAGATTTAAAAAGAACAGACCTGAATGGTCACACTGGAGTAGTAGGTAAGCCACACAACTTCTAAATAAGTGATGACGATGCTGGATCTTTTCGATGCAGTTACCATATATACTCATGTATAAATTGTTGACTGATTTTGGATTTTGATATAACCCACTGATAAGCTAAGGATCATTCTACGGAGAGGGGAGAGCACCATTGTACTATTTCCTGACCCAGGCATTCAAAAAGGCCAGAAGTGATGTTAAGGGACAGAGAGAAGAGGGAGCAGTGCTTCTTTAAGGTTTTTCCAGGGTGGACTAAGTCTTTGTTTTTCATCAGTGTGCTGAGAAGGGGATTCTTTGTCTTGTTTTGTTTGTTTGTTTTTTTAAAAAAACTTGTGGATAAGTCAACCCAGGTTTTTCAGGTTGATTTTTTTTTTACACAAATGTCTGAATTTATACATGAAATGATGATTTGTTGGTTTGTTTGTTATTTGCCCTTTCTCAAGGCATGAATAAAACTTGGGTAAAGAGTAAATTTGTAAAACAGAGCATGTTGATGTTAAAATATATGGAGACACTTTCCTAGGGTGTCAAGAACTCCTCAATCTGCTTATTATTTATATTACTGTTGTTATTGTTCCTGCAGAGTGTTAATAAGTTATACTCCTGCATTTATCTAAGGATTATAAAAAGCTCCCTCCTGATGCCATCTGTCAGTATTACTCATAATTTCAAGCAGTTTTCCATAGGCTGCCTGCTCAAGAGCTAATTCCAGCAGAGTGTACATAAACTTGTACAACTCTTGAGTCTGAATTTATGCTGTACTTCCTGTAGACAGCACAAATGTTTAGGAAGGGTCATTAATCATTTTACCATGCACCCAACTGTTAATATGATTACTTGGTAGAAATAAGACTTACTGTAACAAATATTCTTCATTCAGACTTGCTCTGACTTGACAATAAGCCTTAGAACTGTGTGACCTTGAAATTCAACCTGCCCAACAGAACACTTGTGGTGTCTTTCTGGCTTTACTTAGGTCACATCTAAACTGACCACATAATCCAGTTTAACTCTAGCTCCTTCTCCAGTTAGCTTCAAACTGTGCCAGCTGCAAAACACACATTGCCAAAGCCCATGACAATGCAAATTAAGGCTTTTAAAGTTCATCAAGCAAGTCGGGGGATAGTCTGAAAGCCCTAGATTGCATGGCGAAATTGGCTCTGTAGAATGTGAATTGTATTGTATACACCCACCTTTGCTGGAGCGCTTTGTAAAATTGGGATCAAGGATGCAGACTCTGCCGAACGTTGCATCAAGGGCATAGCTGTGCAGCAGGGGCCAGTTGACCCCTGATCCAGATAACTGATTACTTCCACTGCTATTTACTAGGCCTGGGTAACAACGGAAAAAATTGTTTCTAAAATCGATTCGTTTTTTGGGTTTTTTTGCGTTTCAATATTTAAAAGAATTCTGAAATTTTCCTTTAAAAAGTTCGATATTTACGAAATTTCATAAATGGTAAAAAATTTACAAAACAATAACGAAACAATAACGAATCGATTCGTTAATGGCGGCCGCGATCGCGCAATACGCTAAAAAAACTTCTGAAGCTTCCCTCTTCCTCTGTTGTTGACTGTTGGTGTGATATTATAATTTTTTTTCACTAATCAAACAAAAAACAACTATAAAACTTGCCCCAGACATGCGGAAATAATAACGAAACGACCTCAAACCAATAACGAAATGAATACATAACGAAATACGAAGCATTTACGAAATGAATTGAAAAATTCGTTTCGTTTTTAAGATGCCCCAGAATGATTCGTTATCGCTTCGTTAACAAAAAATAACGAATTTTTTACGAATTACGAATTAACGAAACAAAACTGCCCAGCCCTACTATTTACACACCCCACCACCACCACCACCACCACCACACACACACAATCTCATATGTCTCCAGGGTGCTGCTATGTCTCTTGGCATGGAAATGAGGAAAATATTATCCTGTGGCTGCCAAGCTATGGATACAACTGATTCTGGAACCAGTTCAAGGCCAGATTCCATGGTTGTGTCATCACCTTGCTGGCCTCAAACCTGTAGTAGCCATATCTTATCTTCTTTAAAGCAAAATGAGTTTCTGCCAACCCAATCCCAAACTGACAGTATTGGTCATTAGTTGATGTGTGTATATATACACATAAATGCACATATTGGGTGCCATGACTACTGGAGAAAATAAAAAAGAATATAGGTTCTTTTTTCATTTTGTATAAAATAAAAGATAAATTCCGGCCTCAATTTCAAGTTCACTCTATTACGGTCTGTGAACAGTTCAAGAGAAGAGGGATATAGTCTCATAGAATCATAGAATCAAAGAATCAAAGAGTTGGAAGAGACCTCATGGGCCATCCAGTCCAACCCCCTGCCAAGAAGCAGGAATATTGCATTCAAATCACCCCTGACAGATGGCCATCCAGCCTCTATTTAAAAGCTTCCAAAGAAGGAGCCTCCACCACAGAGAGTTCCACTGTTGAATGACTCGCACAGTCAGGAAGTTCTTCCTCATGTTCAGATGGAATCTCCTCTCTTGTAGTTTGAAGCCATTGTTCTGCATCCTAGTCTCCAGGGAAGCAGAAAACAAGCTTGCTCCCTCCTCCCTGTGGCTTCCTCTCACATATTTGTACATGGCTATCATATCTCCTCTCAGCCTTCTCTTCTTCAGGCTAAACATGCCCAGCTCCTTAAGCCGCTCCTCATAGGGCTTGTTCTCCAGACCTTTTATCATTTTAGTCGCCCTCCTCTGGACACATTCCAGCTTGTCAATATCTCTCTTGAATTCTGGTGCCCAGAATTGGACACAATATTCCAGGTGTGGTCTAACCAAAGCAGAATAGAGGGGTAGCATTACTTCCCTAGATCTAGACACTATGCTCCTATTGATGCAGGCCAAAATCCCATTGGCTTTTTTTGCCGCCACATCACATTGTTGGCTCATGTTTAACTTGTTGTCCACGAGGACTCCAAGATCTTTTTCACACGTACTGCTCTCGAGCCAGGCATCCCCCATTCTGTATCTTTGCATTTCGTTTTTCCTGCCAAAGTGGAGTATCTTGCATTTGTCACTGTTGAACTTCATTTTGTTAGTTTTGGCCCATCTCTCTAATCTGTCAAGATCGTTTTGAATCCTGCTCCTGTCCTCTGGAGTATTGGCTATCCCTCCCAATTTGGTGTCATCTGCAAACTTGATGATCCTGCCTTCTAACCGTTCATCTAAGTCATTAATAAAGATGTTGAACAGGACCGGGCCCAGGACGGAACCCTGCGGCACCCCGCTCGTCACTTCTCTCCAGGATGAAAAGGAAGCATTGGTGAGCACCCTCTGGGTTCGTCCATTTAACCAATTACAGATCCACCTCACCGTAGTTTTGCCTAGCCCACATTGGACTAGTTTCCTTGCCAGAAGGTCATGGGGGACCTTGTCGAAGGCCTTACTGAAATCCAGGTACACTACATCCATGGCATTCCCCGCATCTACCCAGCTTGTAACTCTATCGAAAAAAGAGATCAGATTAGTCTGGCATGACTTGTTTTTGATAAATCCATGTTGACTATTAGCAATGACCACATTTGTTTCTAAGTGTTTGCAGACCACTTCCTTTACAATCTTTTCCAGAATCTTGCCTGGTATCGACGTGAGGCTGACCGGATGGTAGTTGTTTGGGTCATCCTTTTTTCCCTTCTTGAAGATTGGGACCACATTGGCTCTCCTCCAATCTGCTGGAACTTCTTCCGTTCTCCAAGAACTCTCAAAGATGGTTGCCAATGGTTCCGAAATGACTTCCGCTAGTTCCTTCAATACTCTGGGGTGTAGTTGACCTGGCCCTGGGGACTTGAACTCATTTAGAGCAGCCAGGTATTCCTGTAGTTCTGCCTTTTCCCTATCCCCTGTCAGCATTGCCCCATCTTCTCCTCAAAGAGGCCCTATCGCCTGCTTGCTTTTCCTTTTTCTACTGACATAAGAAAAGAATCCCTTTTTATTGTTTTTAATGTCCCTGGCAAGCCTGAGCTTGTTTTGTGCTTTAGCCTTGCGGACCTTTTCCCTACAGGTGTTAGCTATTTGTTTGAATTCTTCTTTGGTGATTTCTCGCTTTTTCCAGTTCTTGTGTATGACGATGTGTAAGTTTTATTTCTTTGGTTATGTGTAGTGTGGATAGTGGTTTAGGGATGGTAAGTATGGGAGATTATGTTTTGTGGAAGATGGTGGCTGAGTTGCCATAGCAACGGGGGCGGAGCCAACTATCACTTCACGGCGCAGCTTTTTGAAAGTGGCAGTCTGTGGCCGGTGAGCTACAGGAAGGGACTGATTTCTCTAGTGGGAGAAACAGGGAATTAGTCAGTGGCCGGAGAGCTACTGAGAGAACACTGAATCTTTTGGTAGAGCCCTTGAAACAGCAACCAAAAAGCCCACTATATGGTTCAGATATGTGGATGACACCTTTACCATTTGGAGCCATGGAGAAGAAGAACTCAACAGGTTCCTGGAACATCTTAACAGCATCCACCCAAACATCCAATTCACCATGAAAAAAGAAAATGAAGGACGACTGCCTTTTCTAGATGTCCTAGTCATCCGCAAACCAGATCAACAATTGGGTCACACCGTTTACAGAAAACCCACAAACACAGATAGATATCTACATAAAAACTCCAACCATCACCCAAGTCAAAAAAGAAGCAACATTAAAGCCTTGGCACACCGTGCAAAAAGAATCTGCAAACCCCACCTCCTCTAAGATGAACTAAATCACCTCAACTGGGCTCTACAGGCCAATGGATACTCCACTTCAGACATCAGAAGAGCTGCAAGACCAAGAACAAGCCACGAGAGTAAAGATGAAGATCCATCCATAGGAAAAGTGTTCTTGCCATACATCAAGGGAACCACTGACCCCATAGGGAAGCTGATGAGGAAACACAACATACAAACCACCTACAGACCCACCAAGAAAATCCAACAAATGCTACATTCAGCAAAGGACAAGAGGGATCCTCTCACCTCTGCAGGAGTCTACCATATTCCATGCAGCTGTGGACAAGTCTACATAGGGACCATCAAACGCAGCGCCCAAACACGAATCAAGGAACATGAAAGGCACTGCAGACTACTTCAACCAGAGAGGTCAGCCATAGCAGAGCACCTGATGAACCAACCTGGACACAGCATATTATTTGAGAACACAGAAATGCTGGACCACTCTCACAACCACCATGTCAGACTACACAGAGAAGCCATTGAAATCCACAAGCATGTGGACAATTTCAACAGACAGGAAGAAACCATGAAAATGAACAAAATCTGGCTACCAGTATTAAAAAACTCAAAAATTACAACAGCACAACAACAGAGAGTAAACAATCAGGCACATCAAATCACTCTCAACAAAAAAATCCCCCCAGGCACTTCCAAGCCATTAAATGCTAATGAAGGTGGTCAGTTGAAACATTCACACCTAGCTCAAGCAGACAAAAGTCCTTTGTCCCACCCTGGTCATTCCACAGATATATAAACCCATTTTCCTACTTCCAACAGACCTCACTACCTCTGAGGATGCTTGCCATAGATGCAGGCGAAACGTCAGGAGAAAATGCCTCTAGAACATGGCCATATAGCCTGGAAAACCCACAACAACCCATGAGCATGATTTTAGTTTTGTTATGAATAGATAGCTTAAAATGTTGCAGTGTGCTTGGAATGTCAGTTTCATTCAGACTAAATAAAGCAAACATCTCTAAAGAAATCTAATGTACCTAAATGCTCTAGTCCACTGAAAATGTAAGTTGGCTGCAGTTTTATACATACATACATACATACATACATGTATGTATGTATGTATAAAACTGCAGCCAACTTACATTTTCAGTGGACTAGAGCATTTAGGTACATTAGATTTCTTTAGAGATACATACATACATACATACATACATCTTGAAGTGACTGGACTGACCTTGAAGGAGCTGGGGGTGGTGACGGCCGAGAGGGAGCTCTGGCGTGGGCTGGTCCATGAGGTCACAAAGAGTCGGAAACGACTGAATGAATGAACAACAACAACACATACATACATACATACATACATGGGTATGGGTCCCATTGAACACAACTGGACTTATTCCTGAGTAATTTCAACAACTGTATTGTATATATCTCTTCCTAACCTACATTAGAACTACCAATGTTTTCACATTATTATGACAAAGTGGATGGGTTAGGAAATACAAAACACCCTAATGTGCAAGATCATTCACAACTCTTCTGGTCCTCCATGAGACGGGTTGTTTGAAAACTCATCAATACATCCTTATTCCTAAAGCAAGCAAACAAACCCACAATAATCTGCAGGAAGATTTTTCATCCTTGAGTGAAAAAGGAAAATGCATTGCTTTTTTTCCATTTTTCTTTTGTGAATGTTTCTTATACTGTTGCTGTTTGCGTAAGATCATTGCCTTGCTCACAAAAATAAGCAAGGGGTTTTTTTGTTCATGCAGTTGGTTTTTACACCTTTTGGGGGAGAGAAAAATCCAGCAACATTGCAATTTTCAAAAAATTCCCCAAAATCCTGTAATTTCATCCAGGTAAAAACTGAAGTTTTAAAATTTAATATATGAGAATTAATAAAAATCCACATTGCAGTTGCTGCCTCTTTCAGAGAAGGTAATGGCCATTGTTTTTGACTTTGCAATGGTAATACATCCCTGGCACAGCCAACAAACCAAACAAAGTGGGTACTTCACCCAGTTTGGGCCTAAGTTTCCCTTCCTTGTTCCAGCCACAAACTCTCAGTGCTGAAAGAAGTAGCAGACAAGCAAGCAGATGGAATTTGTAAATCTGCTGGCCACTGGTTGGGCTGAGTGGAAGATTCTGGATGTTGTAGACCAAAAAGATAAGATTTCCAAGTTCTATATGCATGCAGAATGTGTGCTCTTTATGCTGGTGTCCACAACCCTTTTCTTATCACAGCCCTTGCCTTTTCTAAGAAATGGTTAGACTCCTCTGGTTTTCTGCCTAAAGTTTAGAAGATCTTTTCAGGCACAAGACTAAAATATGATAAATATCCTATTATAAAAGAATCTTGAATACATAATTTTAAAAAAATGTATTTGTAACTTTTTCTAGTTGTGAGTTATTGTAAAAAGGAAGGAATATCCCAGAACTCACTGTACTAATTACTATTCAGTATCTATATATATAAATTTGTTAGGGGCATCCAACGAGGAAACAAAACTCAAAAACCCCCCAACGAAACTTAACCAAAATTCCCATGCCCATAACACAACCCACAAGGTACAAACATATCTACTCAAAATGAAAAACAACACAACAACACACTCACAAAACGGCAAAACAACAAAACTCAAAAATCCCCCAACGAAACTTAACCAATATCCCTGTGCCCATAACACAACCCACAAGGTACAAACATATCTACTCAAAATGAAAAACAACACAACAACACACTCACAAAACGGCAAAACAACAAAACTCAAAAATCCCTCAACGAAACTTAACTAAAATCCCCGTACCCATAACACAACCCACAAGGTACAAACATATCTACTCAAAATGAAAAACAACACAACAACACACTCACAAAACGGCAAAACAACAAAACTCAAAAATCCCCCAACAAAACTTAACTAAAATCCCCATGCCCATAACACAACCCACAAGGTACAAACATACCTACTCAAAATGAAAAACAACACAACAACACACTCAAAAAACGGCAAAACAACAAAACTCAAAAATCCCCCAACAAAACTTAACCAAAATCCCCGTGCCCATAACACAACCCACAAGGTACAAACATATCTACTCAAAATGAAAAACAACACAACAACACACTCACAAAACGGCAAAACAACAAAACTCAAAAATCCCCCAACGAAACTTAACCAAAATCCCCGTGCCCATAACACAACCCACAAGGTACAAACATATCTACTCAAAATGAAAAACAACACAACAACACACTCACAAAACGGCAAAACAACAAAACTCAAAAATCCCCCAACAAAACTTAACCAAAATCCCCGTGCCCATAACACAACCCACAAGGTACAAACATATCTACTCAAAATGAAAAACAACACAACAATACACTCACAAAACGGCAAAACAACAAAACTCAAAAATCCCCCAACGAAACGTAACTAAAATCCCCGTGCCCATAACACAACCCACAAGGTACAAACATATCTACTCAAAATGAAAAACAACACAACAACACACTCACAAAACGGCAAAAGAACAAAACTAAAAAAAACCAACGAAACTTAACCAAAATTCCCATGCCCATAACACAGCCCACAAGGTACAAACATATCTACTCAAAATGAAAAACAACACAACAACACACTCACAAAACGGCAAAACAACTGAGCATGCGCATTGGCGCCCAGCCGCAAGTTCCCTGGCGCGCGCACATGGCCTTCCGGCCAACGTTCCCTCTGCGGAAACCATGCCCACTCCAAGCCCCGCCGCGCCACTTCCCACACACACACACACCCTGCCGCACACACACACGCAACCCCACGCTCCATCACTCCCCCCACCGCCGCACACACACGCAACCCCACTCCCCCCGCCGCCGCACACACACACGCAACCCCACTCCCCCCGCCACCGCACACACACACGCAACCCCACGCTCCATCACTCCCCTGCCCCAATCTTACCTTCTTTTACTTCACGCCACCTCCAAACCCCACCCCGCCCCTTCCCGCCCTGTCAAAATCTAGGAAAGACAGGAAGGAAGGAAAGAAGGAAGAAAGAGAAAGGGAGGTAAAGAAAAAGGGGGAAGGAAGGAAAGTTAGAGGAAGAAGAAAAGGAAAGAAAAGGAAAGATGGAAGGAAAGAAAAGAGAGACAGCAGAAGAGAAAGAAAAAGGGGGAAGGAAGGAAAGAGATAGAGAAAGAAGAGGAGAAGGAAAGATGGGAAGGAAGGAAGGAAGGAAGGAAGGAAGGAAGGAAGGAAGGAGGGAGGGAGGGAGGGAGGGAGGGAGGGAGGGAGGGAGGGAGGGAAAGAGGGAAGATTGGCCACAGCAACACGTGGCGGGTAAAGGTTGTTATTTCTATTATTATTATTATTATTATGCTATTGTTCCTATGAGACCCTTTTAGGGGGAATGGGAGAGGTGTCAGGTCCCAGAGGCAATGCATTGCATTATTGTTATTGTTATGATGGTGGTGAAATAAAAGGAAATAAAAAGTGAAAGAAGGAAGCAAACAGGGAGGGAAGAAAGGCAAAGGAAGAAAGGGGGAGGGAATGAAGGAAAGAGAGAAGGATGAAACCAAGTAGTGAAAGAAGGAAAGAAAGAAAGAGGTAGAGAAGGAAGACAGGAGAGAAAGGGGGAGGAAAAGAGGGAAGGAATAAGTAGGTACCTCTCTTTCATAATAGTCCAGATATCTACCTCAACTTTGATAAGTTTTACTATAGGCCACAGCAACGCGTGGCAGGGCACAGCTAGTACCATATAAAAGAACTGTCCTGGCCTTCTAATTGCTTAAAAACCCTATATACTTTAATGGGCCCACTGCCAGAAGTGTTTTCATTGTTAAGTCATTGTTGAAAAATCACTATGTGTCAAAAGACATGAGAAATAGCACATGACTTGTGTTGTGTTTTGTGTTTCATCATGTAGTCAAAGCTAGAATATGAGTTCTGACAGGAGACCATGCTACTCTCTGCCCCAGAGTGTGGTGGAGGCTCCTTCTTTGGAGGTTTTTAAACAGAGGCTAGATGGCCATCTGTCAGGGGTGCTTTGAATGCAATATGGACTGGATGGCCCATGAGGTCTCTTCCAACTCTATGATTCTACTGTAAAACCAAGCAGTACACTGAGAACCAAAAACAGCTTTTTGCTAATGGTCTATTTCCAGTTAATTCTTTTATATAGTCACCTCATGTTTTTGTGAAGCCATTTTTAGAATAGTGATGTTTAATCTCATTAAGTAACAACAGAAAGCATTATATAGTTTACCTAGCATAAGAAATATAATTTTAAGTGCATTTTATCTTGGTTTTTATTTTTCATTTCCAAAAAAAAATGAATTGGTGTTATATTTAACCAATGCATTTTTTCTTCATCTTAGAATTAGATTGACAATTGCATCCTTTTTTGTGATCACTTTCTACAGCTTTCCCCCACAGCTTTTAATATTGCTCTTTGCTTATAGGGATGTAGGGATGTAAATCCCCACTTGCTTTGCCTCATGCACACCCATACACATACACAAGAAACTACAGTTTTTATTCCTCCCCTGGGAAATGGTGAAATATTTCCCTGTGCTACCTGAACAAACTGCGTAAAACTGCTGCCATGTTACCTGAATTTTTCCAAATGGGTAGCATCAGTTGGGTTTTTTTTTTTACAGCAAATGAGGCAGTCCTCCCTTTGTGTGTCTCATTTTGCCCAAATTGTGGAAAGGTCAACAGCAAATTTATTTATTTATTTATTTATTTCGAGGTTTTATATACCGACCCTCTCACCTTCAAAGAGGGATTCGGACCGGTTCACAACATGTGTTAACATACAAAAAATATACAATAACAACACAATGCCACTTCATTACACGATTAAAATATCAGCACCATACACATTAAAATATTAACATCCTAGTTAAAAGAGCCAAATCGTCCAACACCATCACATTCATCATCCTCCTTTCATGTGGGCAAAGAATTAAATCAGTTGTCAAATGCCGCGTTCCACAACCAGGTCTTTGTTAGTTTCCTGAACGTCATGAGGGAGGGGGCAGTTCTAATCTCTAATGGCAGGGAGTTCCAAAGTCGAGGGGCCACCATCGAGAAGGCCCTGTCCCTCGTCCCCACCAGCCGTGCTTGTGCAGGCGGAGGGACCGAGAGCAGGGCCCCTCCAGACGATCTTAGTGGTCTTGATGGTTCGTAGGGGAGAATACGTTCGGAGAGGTAAACAGGGCCGGAGTCGTTTAGGGCTTTATAGGTTAACACCAGCACTTTGAATTGTGCTCGGAAGCTAATCGGCAGCCAGTGGAGTTCGAGTAACAGCGGAGTGGTGTGCTCCCTGTATCCCGCACCCGTTAGTAATCTGGCTGCCGCGCGTTGTACTTGCTGCAGCTTCCGGGCAGTCTTCAGAGGCAACCCCACGTAGAGAGCGTTGCAGTAATCTAAGCGGGATGTAACCAAAGCGTGTACTACCGTGGCCAAGTCAGCCCTCCCAAGGTACGGACGCAGCTGGCGCACAAGTTTTAATTGTGCGAATGCTCCCCTGACCACCGCTGAAACCTGGGGTTCCAGGCTCAGCGATGAATCCAGGAGAACTCCCAGACTGCGTACCTGTGCTTTTAGGGGGAGTGTGACCCCGTCCAACACAGGCTGTAACCCCGTACCCTGTTCGGTCTTACGACTGACCAGGAGTACCTCTGTCTTGTCTGGATTTAGTTTCAATCTGTTGTCCCTCATCCAGTCCGTGACAGTGGCCAAGCACCGGTTCATGACCTGAACAGCCTCCTTAGTGGCAGGTGGAAATGAGTGATAGAGTTGGACATCATCTGCGTACAGATGACATCGCACCCCAAAACTCCGGATGATCTCTCCCAACGGCTTCATGTATATGTTAAACCAAACAAATCAAACAAATATCATACATGAGGTGAGGAAAGTAATAGGGTTCAGCAGTTTTATAACAGTTTTATTATTATATTTATTATTTATTTCTTTATTTCCCTCGAAGGGGACTCAATAGTGTTTTAACATAAAAGTATCAGCATAACAATTTTAAAATATGCAAATATAAAAACATTACTACAGGATTAAATATAACTAGTATTTAAAAATCCCAGTTAAAAAGAATTAAAACACATTCAAAGTTTAAACCCACTGTACCCCCTTAATTGATCTTAAACACCTTCATCTTTAAGAGCCTGCCTGAATAAAAAAGGTTTTAGCTTGCTTCCAGAAGGACAGCATGGAGGTGGCCATTCTGGATTCCCTTGGCAGTTCCAGAGTTGAGGGGCAGCCACTGAGAAGGCCCTCTCTCTCATTTCCACCAATGAGCTTAAGATGGGGGTAGGACCGAGAGAAGGTCTTCTCAGGGCCTGGGCAGGTTCGCACAAGCAGGTGCCAAATAGCTGGGACCTGAACCATCTAGGGCAGCGATGGGCAACCTTTTGAACTTGGTGTGTCAACACTTGCCAAAAACAGAGCATAACTCAGGTGGGGTGTCACTTTGAGGAAAAAAAAACAACAAAATTTTGTGATACTTATAGTTTAAATAACAAAAAACAATTATAACATATACATGTATTTAATAAACCAAAAACTAATTATTTAACTTAAAGGTGTAGCTGTCCGGAAATGTATTCCTTCCTTTCATCCTCACTTTTTTTCAAGAGCTGGGAATGATTAGTTTCAAAATGTCTATTTATATTCCATGTTCTACTTACTACCATTTGCGTACATAGAACACAGAATGATCTGCCATTTTTTCTATAATGCCATACATCTTGGTCCATGTCTCTTGAAAGGGTTGGCTACTGCTACCACCACTTCCTTTAACCTTGGTTTTTTATTTTTGGGTTCTCCATCAGGAGGGCGGTGACAAAAAACAGAATTATCGAAAGCCTGTTAGCCCTTCACAATACTGACCACAATATGGCACATGAAACTGTCTTTTAAGAAAAACACTCTGTGCCTGAGTTCTGTTGTTTTGGCCTACACTATAGCAAATGTTTCATCCTCAGCTACTGCACCTGGGCATGCAGGATCCGAGGATGAAATGTCCTTTTTGGCATGCAGCCCCATACTTCTCTGTACATGGCCACATGCAGCCGTGTGTCACCAAAAATGGCTACGTGTGTCAATGCTGACACAGGTGTCATAGGTTCACCACCACGGATCTAGGGCTTCAAAGGTCATAATCAGCACTTTGATTTGTGCCCGGAAACAGACTGACAGCCAGTGGAGTTGCTGCAGGGGGGTGGGGGTGGGGGGGTTGTCCACTTCTTGTAGCCAACCCCAGTGAGCAAGGCAGTTGCAAACAGATGAGAAACAAATGCTGAAAGACAGCTGACAGCAGCAAACTCTTTCCTCTCCCTTCCATCTCCTTGTTGATGTTTTCTTAGCTCTTTGGTAGGTTTTGGGTGGCTGAGGCCCCCACAGGTGTCTTGTTTTTATCCTTCAGCCTTAGAGGCAGCAAATGTTTCTGCTGGACCCTTATTAATAAATAGTAATTTTGGAGGGGGAAAATATTTTCTCATTCCTATTTGTATGATGATGGAACTGCTTCATGTCTAGGAATTGTTTCCAGTTTACAAAGAGTTTTAAGGCTAACTGTGGTGGAAATTTGCTGTCTAGAAATTTTAGTCACAAATAGGCCCAAAAAACCTGGGTCAATTTATCCTTAACATTAAAAAAAAAAAAGAACTAGTTCTGAGCAGAATTGTAAAATGTGAGAGATAAGTCTATCCTGGGAGAACCTGAAAAAAGTGCCAGCTCTCTCTTGTCACTTCTGGTCTTTCTGAATCCCTGGGTGAGAAAATGGCAATGGCAGTAGCCAGGGGCAGCTGGTCTCTGAGACAGCACTGGGGTTTTGCTTTCTCCTTAGAATGACCCTTAAGTTATCCAAGAGTCATATCAGTTTGGCACCAAAACTTGCCATTGACTTATTTGTGAGGTTGACTTCTATGTGAGTATATATGGTAATCAGAAAAGGATCCAGCAGCCTTCTGAAAACACACTATGAAGGATGCCTTTTCATTTTCATCTGTAAGGAGACATTAAATACAGCAGATATTTGAAAGATGATGTCAAGCTGAGTGAGCAAAGCTGTCAAGTTGATACACCACAAAGGAAAGGTTGTTTTACTGAATGGTCTAGAAGAAAGCACAATTCAGTAGTAGAGCAATTGCTTAGTGTGCAGAAGTTCCCAGGTTCAGTGCCTGGTGTATTCAGAAAAGACTGGGAAAGAGTGCTACTTAAATTACTGGAGGACTGCTGCCATACAGAAGAGGCAATGCTAAGATAATTTTCTGCGGTCTGACTTCCTAGGTAAATTTCATATCACACAACAAAGGTTTCAGCAAGAATAAGTATTTATCATAAAATAAATTGTTAAATCTTTACAGGTTGAGTACACCTTACCCAAAATTCTTGTTTTGGAATTTCTTTTTTAATATTTGCATATTTATATGCAAAATGAGATATCTTTATCCCAAAGTCTAAAAGTGAAATTTATTTATGCTTCATATACACTTTATATGCAAACTATTTTTATATAGAATATTTTAATAATCTTGTGCATGAAGCAAAGTTTGTGTACATGGAACCATCAGAAAGCAAAGGCATCACTATCTGAGTCACCCATACAAGCAATTTTGGATTTTTGAGTATTTTGGATTTCTGAATTCTGGATAAAGTATCTCAGTCTGTAATCTTTTATATAAAGACTAACATAAATATGAACTTTACAGTTATTGAAAATGTCTTACTTTCCCAGTATCCTCCCCCTTTTTTTGTTCTTTTCTGTCTTGCCATCCTTCCACTACTTCCCTCCTTCTCATTGCTCTTCCCACCCTTTTAAATTAGACTGTGTTTTAACCTTTTCCTCTGCTTATCTTTGCCTTCCTATGAAACAGCAAAACCTTTCCCATTATTTCTGTTTTAAGTGTTTGTCAGCCCTGGTTATGAAAGCATTAGGCATGGGCGATCTGTTAAAAAAATGGTTCTAAACTCCTTCCTAAAATAGGGGGCACTGGTGATTCATTTCTAAAGTATATCCAAATTTTGGGTGGTGAAAATTTCAGAACTTAATGAAACTTACGGATCTTCATAAGTGCTTCGTTAATGGCGGCCACACATGCTCAATAAGGAAGGCATCACTGCCAATGGGGGAAAATCAGGGGCTCCTATCTCCCTCATATTTGAAGCTATTGAGGTGAATCTTACTAGAGTGGTAAAACACGTTTACCACTGTTAACTCACCAAATTTCAGAACATTTGATTTATTCACAGATTTTTGGTGAATTTTCAAAGCTTTTATTAAAAACATTTTTAATAATAAAGAAAATCTATTCCTGGTTTGAAAGTGTTATTTCCTGTTTCATTGTGTGGACTTTACTTTGAAAGTCATTATTCTATTCCGGAAACTTTGTTTTTGTGGCAGAAACGGTGTTAAATTGATGGAGACTCAACAAAGCAAAATGTGCTATATATGTTATATAGTACGATGTCACTTGAGCAAAGATAAAGTTTTTACAGTGTAATTTATTTATATATTTATTTATTTATTTCGAGGTTTTATGTACCGACCCTCTCACCTTCAAAGAGGGATTCGGACCGGTTTACAACATGTGTTAACATACAAAAAATATACAATAACAACACAATGCCACTTCATTGCATGATTAAAATATCAGCACCATACACATTAAAACATTATCATCCCAGTTAAAAGAGCCAAATCGTCTGACACCATCACAATCCCATTCATCATCCTCCTTTCATGTGGGCAAAGAATTAAATCAGTTGTCAAATGCTGCGTTCCACAACCAGGTCTTTGTTGGTTTCCTGAACATCATGATGGAGGGGGCAGTTCTGATCTCTAATGGCAGGGAGTTCCAAAGTCGAGGGGCCACCATCGAGAAGGCCCTGTCCCTCGTCCCCACCAGCCGTGCTTGTGCAGGCGGAGGGACCGAGAGCAGGGCCCCTCCAGATGATCTTAGTGGTCTTGATGGTTCGTAGGGGAGAATATGTTCGGAGAGGTAAACAGGGCCGGAGTCGCTTAGGGCTTTATAGGTTAACACCAGCACTTTGAATTGTGCTCGGAAGCTAATCGGCAGCCAGTGGAGTTCGAGTAACAGCGGAGTGGTGTGCTCCCTGTACCCCGCACCTGTTAGTAATCTGGCTGCTGCGCATTGTACTTGCTGCAGCTTCCAGGCAGTCTTCAGAGGCAACCCCACGTAGAGAGCGTTGCAGTAATCTAAGTGGGATGTAACCAAAGCGTGTACTACCGTGGCCAAGTCAGCCCTCCCAAGGTACGGACGCAGCTGGCGCACAAGTTTTAATTGTGCGAATGCTCCCCTGACCACCGCTGAAACCTGGGGTTCCAGGCTCAGCGATGAATCCAGGAGAACTCCCAGACTGCGTACCTGTGCTTTTAGGAGGAGTGTGACCCCGTCCAGCACAGGCTGTAACCCCGTACCCTGTTCAGTCTTCCGACTGACCAGGAGTATCTCTGTCTTGTCTGGATTTATGTGTGGCCATGCTGATGAAGCAGTTTTGTGAACCCAGATGTAAGGGGCATGGGGATAAGGTTGTTCAACTCATACCTGAGAGTCATTTCAGAAGGGAATGGTAGGAGAGCTCAGTTTGACTCCATAGTGCTTATGTTGTGGAGTTCTGCTGGGTTTTATCTTCCTTCATACGCTTTTAAAAATATATCTATATTCAGCTTCCCCAAAGAGATGCCCTTAAGATGTTTTGGGCTAGGATTTCCATATGCCCACAGCTAATAACTCAAGTAATCATTGATGGGAGGTGTTGCCATTAGGCATTTGATGGACACTAGATTTGGGGAAACTGTTCTATAAGGAATTCCTGAGCAAGGTCATTTTGGAATAAGGTGACATCAATATGATCAATTAAAAGTCATTTTAAAAGCACATCAATAAAATCACACCAATAGTTGAGTATTGTTGTACACCCTCAAGGCAAGCATTTTATAAATATGCTAACACAGCTAGACTATCTTGGCTGTGGGGCTTGGCACTGAATGGCAAATTGTGCTTAAGAAATAAGGTAAAAAGTAAAAGTCTAGTTTCATTTGTTAAACTCTCCAGTCTCCTTCTCTCATTGCACTACTATTCCTGTTGCTACACTCTTCTCTTACACCACCAGCAACATATTCTGATAGGAATGTGTATATAATGTCGACAAAGATCATGCACATAAAGATAAATATGTGAAAGATACACAAATATAAAAATATGCATGCTTAGTTTAGTTCTTGTCAGAGATTAAAATATGTATTTATATCGCATTGTCATTTAAGAATGATCACTGGAGGGGTCCTTCAAAATGTCTATCCCAATGGAAATAATGCAATTCATGGATACTACAGTCCATGATCTGCAGGTACATCACCCAACAAACCTGCTGAAAATAAAGCTCCCATAATATTCAGATAGAAGCTCTGTGAAATCATGAAAGCTGTAGTTCAGAAAACATGAGGAAACAAACAAATTTGAAAGAAATGTAGGTTCATTCAGAAAAAAAATGTCCTTGATAATAACTTTATCTCTTTTTAGTTAATTATGTGTGAAGGAGTCTTCATTTGTTAGTGTGTGTAGATTCAATATATATCTATCTACATCACAAATGAAAATAAAAGATTTACTTTTACATTTTGTTCTCTGATTTGAAAAAAATGTGGAATTATCCCCCCACTCTGAAAAAAGTGTATGTTTTTAACTGAAGTTATGGTGTGAATTCTTACAAAATGGCAAGAATTGCACTTCCAATTGGATTAGCGAAATGCAAAGTAAGAACATTTTCTTAAAACCGTGTATACAATCTACACAAAAGAGACTATTTAATGAAATTATACTGTGTTGTATTGAAAAATTCAGCCATTTTAATGTAGTGTATTACAATGGCAGGGGATTTTACTTTTGTCCTTTAGAAACCTAAACTGAACTGAACAGAAAGCTACTATAAAAATAAAATAGTAGTTTTGCCTATTCTAATAAAAAGCAGTATTTTTGAATGATAAAGAAACCTTGGGAGTATTTAATTATACTTATGGATATTTTGAAAATAGCTGCACTAACTCAGTCAAGCTTTAGAATTCTGCAGACAGGATTACTGTAATTCTAGTTTCTAAAACAAATAAACCTAATATATATAGAAACAAAACATGAAAACCCTCAGTGCGATGCATTACACTTCATAATACATTATTGAACAAGCACTAATATGTCAAAAAGAACTAGAGGAAAAAGCATGAATGTTATAACAACAGACAGAAACTAAGCAAAACTATTATTCACATATTTGTCCTTTTTGAGAACCAGTCATGGGATAACAGCACCAGACATACGAAGATGGGTTAAATAATGGGCTCTTTATTTGATCTCCACCCCATTTAAAGATGTGGATGGGGAATGGAGCTTTCTCAGTGTTCACACTAATTCTGCAAAGTGTTCTTCAAGCGTTTTTTTCAGTGAAGTCATTTTATACTTGAACATTCAAGTTTCCTCACTATCCCTCTATTATTTGTGTGTTTTGACATAGGTTCAGTGCATTCATCTTGGATCCTCTTCTTGGACTATTTTTATTGCATTTTAGGCAGAGTTTTCCATACCAAGGTTCAGAGCATATATTATTGGAGCCTTAGATTTGTTGCTATTTGTTAAATGATTTTTTTTCTTTTTATAAGCATGTATGCTTGTACACAAAGCCTCTCATTTGAACATGTGGCCTGGTCCAATGAGTCCAATAAACCAGTGTAGGTGTTGCTACAGTCATCATCATTACAATTATTGTATCCTATCCTATATTTGAAAATCTTTGAACGCAAAATCATTCATGAAAGCAATATAGAGCTAGTTCTATTAATGAGCATGTACTTCTTTGTGGGTTTTTCATTACTTGTAATGTTGTTTTGTATGTTTATTTTTAGGGATCCCAATCAGCCTGTTCCTCAGGATACAAAGTTTATACATACGAAACCCAACCGTTTTGAAGAAGTAGCCTGGTCTAAATATAATCCAAAAGACCAACTTTATCTACACATTGGCTTGAAGCCCAGAGTTCGGGATCATTATCGAGCAACAAAAGTCGCTTTCTGGCTAGAACTTGTACCCCATTTACATAACTTAAATGAAATATTTCAGTACGTCTCCACAACAACCAAGGTGCCACCACCAGATTTGACATCATTTCCTTATGTCACCAGACGTTCTCCTGGCAAGTTCACCACCAAGCGTCCATTAATGACACCAAGCAACAATCCAAAGCATTCAAAAGATACACAGAAGACATCCCCAGAGGATACAAGTGTTCTGATTGAAAACAAGAGAGATTATTCCACTGAATTGAGTGTTACCATTGCTGTGGGTGCATCATTGTTATTCCTCAACATTTTAGCATTTGCAGCTTTATATTATAAAAAGGACAAGCGTCGCCATGAGACACACAGGCGCCCCAGTCCTCAACGGAATACAACTAATGATATCGCCCATATACAGAATGAAGAGATTATGTCCCTGCAGATGAAACAGCTGGAGCATGATCATGAATGTGAATCCTTACAGGCCCATGACACACTGAGACTCACTTGCCCACCTGATTATACCCTTACTCTTCGAAGATCTCCAGATGATATCCCACTCATGACACCCAACACCATAACCATGATTCCAAATACATTAACAGGTATGCAGCCATTGCATACTTTCAACACTTTCAGCGGAGGACAAAACAGTACTAATTTGCCCCATGGACATTCTACCACTAGAGTATAGCTCTGTCATTTGCCCCACCCCATGCCACCTTGAAGATTAAAAATAAGAGAAAAAATAAAAGAAAATTTTAAAAAAATTAAAAGTTCATAATCTCCACCATGCAAACTTGTCAAAACACAAAGGTGAAAGAAAAAGTCAGACATCATTTTATTACAGCTCCTTCCCATAGGAACTCTGATATTCTAAAAAAAAATTAAAAAGATCACCTTCTCAAACCCTGTGAAATGTGAAATGTGTACATTGCTATCAGGAGACCGCTTTAATATCTCAGCCACTTTAATTGAAAGTTAAAAGTTGAGGCCTGAAGAAAGTCATATAGAAAAGGATATGTATTGAGTATAACAAACAGAAGCAGAAGCTCTAGAACACAGAGCCAGTGACTGTACAGTTTTTTAATAAATAAAATTTTAAAAAATGTTCTATATGTGCCATACCGTGGATGGCCCTTGTTATACAAAAGACATCACCATGGGCTTTTACCCATCATAAGAAGCTGTAATCCAGAATGGGAAAATAAGATTTTATTAGTAAGACAAAATAGACTGACTATGCAGTAAATCCGTATAGTTCTGTGCAAAGAGATGACTTGCCAGCCTGAACTATATTTAAGAAACTTTGTAAAAAACAAAAATTGTACATAGCCGTGAGTTTAAAAAAAAGAAGCTTTTGTTGATGTTTTCAGTTGAAAAGAGCTTTTAGAAAGATTGTGCTTTCAGTTGTGATCTATGTGTATAAACATTAGTCATATCACCTCTGTTTCCTCCTAGGTCAAAAGGAGGACTTTCTTCTTAATTACTAGTGGTAAACCAAGACATGAGGTTTTTTCCTAAAGTTTCATTTCTAGGAGAACATGGTGTGTCATAAAGAAAAGACAGGTGACTGTGTGGCCTGCCAGATTTTCCTTTACAGGTTGCACATGTGCATGATCAGGCATTCATAGATAGGAAACAGTTGGGTTTGTTTACTTGTGGGAAAAAATAATCTTTTTTTTCTTTCCAATTTTTGTGTTAGCCTTCATTATATTGCAACACAGAGAGAATGGAAGAATTACAAACAAACAAGAAAGCTTGGTAAATTGGGGCCTCTTTATTCATTTTTGGTGTGCCATGAAACATTGCTTCCCAATTATTTTGTACCACAATGCATTTAAAGAAAGACTGCCTTTCCAGCCAGTCTTCTTTCTGAAGAAAATAAGTTTCTGCCTATATCAGCAGTTTACAGAAGAAAAGAGGAAACATGCAAGTTGGCCAAGTGAGCCAAGGCATAATTATATTTGCTGTGGTTTCAATAATGTAAAAGGGAAAAAATCTGGGTGGATCTAAGGTTTTTATTTTTAACTAAACCCACTATTTTGCTGGGCAGTTTTATTGCACTGTAGAAAAGATGATGCCATGGAGAGATAGGGGAAAAATCATATCAAACATACAATTGGTGAGTTGCCTTGAAAAAATTGGATCTTTATACTATCCAAAAACATTATACACATTTTTGTTTCCTAGTAACCCCTCAACTTTCCTTGATTCCCCATTCCATGAGACTTTGAGATGAAATGGAGGTGCCCCAACAAGATATTTGGCACTTCTGTGTAAAGTTTTGAAAGCAGTCCAGCTGTTATAAAGGTTGAATTGAATTATTAATAAGCAAACAATACTTTGTATTTTGTTGTTAGAAAAGCTAAAGTTTAAGATGGTAACCAAAGATATTTGAACAGAGTTGCTTGCACCAGATAATATCTTTCCCAGGATGTATATTGTATTTTTTATTTCCCTGTATTAAGAAGGGCACAACATTGGTGTGTTATCATCGCCAGAAATTAATATCTGACAGTGGATGCCTGATGCCTTTAGAATAGACAACTTGTGACATTCTAACTTATAGGATATCTTCATATCTCACTGGTTGTTTAATATGCACAGCTTCTTGCTGTCTCTGGCAGAGAAAGCACCAGCAAAAATTGAAATTGTGATTGGTGCTACATCAGCAAGTGAAATGAATAGGTGCTTCCCTTTTGATTCCATGTGAGAATTTGAATGAGCTAAGAGTTTCAGTTTTTACCCAAAAGTAAATGGCTAAAAGACAAAAAAGCCTACCTCTATCTTTTCACTCTAATAGTAATTGTAATGAAAGTTGGATCTATTCTGTGCCATCATCACAACCAACACATTGCCTCCACTAAAACACAGCAATTCTTCATGATGGGGGACAGGGGTTAAAAAATGAAATGAGATGCCATCTAAATCAGTTGGGTAAGTTTGTTATGTGAATTACGGTATTCGTTTAGCACTTCCAGTTGTCTACTGCTAGCAATATGTACAGTACTGTGTCAGGCTTGTGACATTGGGTAAAAACGTTTCTGTAAGTGAATGATCTTAGCTTTTAAAGAAATCAATGACGATGATGTCACTTTAATAATTTAATACGTCTGGACAGATGTATGATTTATAAATGGAAATTTTTAGGCTCTTCATAGGATTCTATAATAATAACAACAAAGTATACTTTAAAGAAAAGAAAAAAGAACTTTCCCAGACTTTTCTTCTTGACCTTAACAGGCACGCAGGGTTTCTTTTGTTATTGTTTCTGCATTTTATTTTATTTTTGGTTTTGCCTTAAGTAAGGACAGAAGATATATATGGCTGGACACATATGTATAAACTTTTCAGCAGCATTTTTAATAATAAAATATCACAGTATTTTCTAATGCTTTGTGCAAAGAATGATGTGTTTATCATTTTTTTGTTTAAAAAAAGGAGGGAATCGTTTTGAAATCCATGAAATCTGCATTAAACTCTCATATCTACAGAGAGGTCTGGAATATACTGCAAAATGTGGGTTAATTTGTAACGGACATTGCTGTAAACCTGCTGTCAAATATATGAAATGACAGACACTGAAGCTCAGAAGTACTGAGCATCAATTGCTATTCACAATTATTACTTTATATTCTATCATTTTTCTTAAACCATGGTTTGTGTCACATAACTCCAGAAGACAGGATCAGAATTCAAAATGATCCTAACAGGTTGGCCAAAACTCACAAAATGAATTTCAACAAGGAGAAATATAAGATATTACACTTAGGCAGGAAAAAAATGAAACGCAAAGATACAGGTTTGGTGACGTCTGGCTCGACAACAGTACCTGTGAAAAAGTTCTTGGAGTCTTAATGGATAACAATTTGAACATCAGCCAACAATGTGATGCAGCAACTAAAAAAGCCAATGGGATTTTGGAATGCATCAAGGGAAGCAATAGTGCCTCTCTATTCAGTTTTTGTTAGACCTCACCTGGAATACTGTGTCCAATTCTGGGCAGCATAATTTAAGAGAGATAATGACAAGGTGGAACATGTCCAGAAGAGGGTGACTGAAATGATCAAAGTCTGGAGACCATGCCCTATGAGGAGCGGATTAAAGAGCTGAGAATGCTTCACCTGCAGAAGAGATGGTTGAGAGGAGACATGATTGCCATGTCTAAATATGTGAAAGAATGTCATAAGAAAGAGGGAGCATTCTTGTTTTCTGCTACCCAGATAATCCAAATTATCATCTTTGGATTATATGAGTCCACACTGCGATATAATCCAGTTCAAAGCAGATCAACTGGATTGTATATGGCAGTGTAGAAGGGTTCTCATTGCCTTGTGTGTGGCAGAAGCTCCTTTTTTGGAGGCTTATAAACAGAGGCTGAATGGCCACTGTATGTAGGCACTTTGTGCTTTCTTTTCCTGCATAGCAAGGGGTTGGACTGATTAGCCCTTGCTGCCTCTTCCAACTCTGTGATTCTATTCTAGGATTCTGAAAATGAAAAACAAAAATGTGAAAAACAAACACAGACATCCTTGTCAATTTGAGGTAATAATTAACTCTTCATCATACACATTTACATAAGTAACGATGTGAATTAAAATTGCTATCCTCGATTATATTTATGTCTCATATACCAGTCATGGATAATTGTTGTTTGAGATCCAGCATCTTAAACGTATGAAGCAAACATGGAATGTGGTCTATGTGAATACTGTACATCAACTTTCCTGCATGTGGCACCACCCAGATATGTTAGAATACAGATTCCACCATCACCAAGTCAAACTGTAATCTGCCATATCTAGAGGGATCAGATTACAGAGAGCTGTTCTACAATTATTGACACATTTTTTTAAAACTAAAAGTTATATCTAAAGATGCCAGGGATTAAACTAAAAGTTTATATGTTCAAGGCATGTGCTCTAGCAATGAATTACACCCCTATCCTAGAAACAGTGACACTTCACCACCAGAATTCTTTTGGTGCACTTCACTGGCATAAGAACACATGTCTAGGGAAAGTGCTTCAATCAAACATAGTAGCCTTGAAAGCCATAAAGCCTGTTGGAGACATTACTTGATAACAAACAAAGGAATCTGCCTGCCTTCCATTATGACGCCACTGCATGACCCTAGGAAAAGTTATAGAATCCTACACTACCAGGATTCTGACCCATTTGTACCACTAAAATCCTAAACTGGGATTTCACAGATTAGGAATGTATTGTCCACCATCTACACCAATCATTCCAAATTCTTTCTTTTTTTCAAATAATTTTTATCCAAATTCTTAACCTGAACAACACAATTTGAATTACATCTTCTTACATGAAATTCTGTGTATGAAATACTACCCCCATGTGCACTTGCAATGTGTTCAGGTCACTCTTACCTTTCTCCATCATTAGAAAGCAGATTAAAAAATAAAAGTAATGATAACATGAAATGATCAGTAAATGATCATATTTTTAACAAACTAAAATTCTTATCAATTGAATGTCCACAATTTATACCACTTCATATCATTCATAAGTACTAGTGCCATATACATGCATTGACAAGAAAAAGGGGATTGCTTGTGTGTGTCCCAAAGATGGGCAACATATTTCTTTCATTCCTGACCCACATAGCTGATTTTAATGAATTATGGGAATTTCATTATGTATTCTTGATATGGTTTTGAGTACAAAACTGCTATGATTAAGTATGTATGCCATCTATTCTTCCATAAACAGCCAATTTTATGTAAGATTAGGATATCTGAAGGTTTGTGCCTCCCATTGACTGTAATGACCAATCCAATATCACTTTTGTTTTTGTAGAATCAACAATTGATAATGGCCCTAATGGCAACATCAATGTGTATTACAAAGATTTTGGTGTTGCCCAATAATTGATAAATAGGTGGATTTTTGGACTATGTGCATGTGTTATGTGGCTTTAAATTTTACCCCTTTTAAACAGGTCATCAAAGACTTACAACTTTTTTTTTGCAGAATTATGGAAGACTTCACAAGGCCAATTGCCCCTTCTGGGGAAACAAGGATTCCACATTTCAAACAAAACAAAACAGCAAGAGGAGCCTATTTGCATCAAAAGAAAGAAAGAAAGAAAAGAAGGGAGGGAGAGTTCACCTTCTAGGTTTCTTGAGGCACATTGTTCTACAAATGACACTAACCCTGAAAATTCAGTTCAAATTTGAAAGTTTAGACACAATCTCCTTCAACTAAGTATGAAATGTCCAAAATGTCATAATTATTGGTGCAAAGCTTTATGTGAAAAGGAAGTTTTAAAATTATTTGGTGGGGTGATTTTTTCAGTTCCCCTTTCCTTTCTTATTCATTTGGGCAATTTCTATAAAAATGATATTACTCATTCAGGTGACTTCAAGCCTGAAAGCTGCACATTTTTCAGAAAATTAGTATGAGCCTCAGAAATATAATCCCAAATAAAGCAATGTAAAGGGTTTTAAATAGTTGGGCATTATGACATTAGAATAACAGATTACTCTCTTATGGCCCCATCCTTGACTCTCATTGCCCTGCCTGTGGGTCCCTAGGTATTTTGGCCTACAACTCCCAGAAATCCTAGCCAGTTTACCAGTTGTTAGGATTTCTGGGAGTTGAAGGCTTAAACATCCGGGGACCCACAGGTGGAGAACCACTGTTCTACCCCAAAGCATAGTGGTTCAAACCGTAGACATACTATGGGATTAGAAGCGATATGTGCCAGTCACACACTTCTTATCTTTTCCTACCCTTATTTTATTTATTTGCTTTATTTCTATACCGCATATTTCAGCCCAGACAGGCGACTCAATGCGGTTTACATGGTACAAATTATCAACAATGTCAGTGCAATTAAAACGCAACAAGTGCGACAAACAGGATCAACAACATCAATCCACAACAGTTAACAAATCAGAACAAGACAGTCAACAAACACAACATAACGCCTCAGTGAAATCAGATCCCTTCTCATAATCCTTGTGCCATTCCTATGTTCCATTTACCGTCTTCCTTTGGTTGATTGCACTGCTCAACCAAACGCTTGTTCATAAAGCCAGGTCTTAACCTTTCTCCGAAACGCCAGCAACGAAGGTGCCTGTCTGATGTCTGCCGGTAAGGCATTCCATAGCCGAGGGGCCACCACTGAGAAGGCCCTGTCTCTCGTCCCCGCCAAGCGTGCCTGTGACGCAGGTGGGACCGAGAGCAGGGCCTCCCCAGATGATCTTAATGTTCTAGTCGGTTCATAGGTGGAGATGCGTTCGGAGAGGTAAGTGGGGCCAGAACCGTTTAGGGCCTTATAGGCTAAAGCCAGCACCTTGAATTGTGCTCGGTAGCGAATTGGCAGCCAGTGGAGCTGGCTCAACAGAGGAGTGGTATGCTCCCTGAGTGCCGCTCCCGTTAGCAACCTGGCTGCCGAGCGCTGGACCATCTGAAGCTTCCGGGCAGTCTTCAAGGGCAACCCCACGTAGAGCGCGTTGCAGTAATCAATCCGGGATGTAACCAGAGCGTGGACTACCGTGGCCAAGTCCGACTTCCCTTGGCATTTCCCTCTATATTAAACCTTAAATATGGGCTTCAGACTGAGATTATGTATCACCAACTAAACTACATCACCACCGTAGTAATGTAACTAAGTATTATATCTGAAGTAGACCCCCCAACTTCATTTACTTGGAACAAGACACTGTTATCCTTTTGATATGAAAACAGCTGTCTGATGTCCTCAATTTTTTCCTTGATTAACCTCTGATTTGACAGCCGCAAGTAGAATTCCCTTTTGCACTGAAGCTTGTTCTCAGGAGGGTTAGAAACATCTGTTTCCCAATTGACAAGACAACAGATTCCTGTCACTCACAGTGTCTACAACCCAGCAAATGAGGATAGAGGGATTTTCACATGTACTGTGTACTCTATAAACTAAAGAAAACACCTGAATCAGTCGTTAATGCATAACCTTAGGTCATGCCTTACTGCATTCAAGTCAGGATTCTTTATTTCCACTATTTATTTTGCTCCATTGAATGTATGGATAAAGGTCATGGGACAGAAGATCAAAATGAATTTAAGATTTATTGAAATGATAGACAAAAGGGTGAGAATCATACACACTTGTTAAAACAATGAAACTAACAGCATGCACTTTAGAAATGAAATGAAACCATAACATCAGATTGGTCTTTATAAGTGAACAAAAATATGTTGACCCTTCTAGAGATCTTGGACATAAATTCAAACAGGGAATAGTTGTTGTTGTTTTTTTTTCACATGTTTCCACTTAAGATTTCTATTTTGGTAACCAAATGCATAACTATATAATTATAATTACAATTATGTGTGTGTGTGAGAGAGAGCACTGATGTAGTGAGCTTATCTATTCTGTCCTTTGTTTTTGCGCTTCACTAATATTCATTGGGAGATTCAGGACACAGTTACTATATATCTTGCACTTTGTCAGATCATGGATTCAAAATCCAGGATATAGACCCTGTATTTCATCCTCACCTGATCCCATGAAGAGATGAGAGGGTTCCAAGAGATTCTCCAATGTGGAGCTGATTGGCATTCCTCCCTGAAGAAGTCATTTTAAAATAAGAACCAATCATACATGACCCTTCAAGTAATGATAGTGAAATGTGCAACTTTTTCACCTTGTGGTGCCATTGAGAGCCTTTAAAGAAAGCCAGTAGAAGCAAAATGCTTGCCCCCTTCCAGTAGTGACATAGTAACACTCAACTAATGATCCAAAAAGTAAACTGCAGCCACAGGTTCCAACAATAAAACAGTGGGGATGCATCCTGAATCAAACATTGTATAAGAAAAATAATGCTCGACCCCTAAAAGGTCGGAGAATGTGTAACAGAAATGGAGCATTATTCAGAGTTGGCAACTGTTAAAGGGGACTTATCAGCATGACAAAATAACAGCCAAAAGCTAAACAAGTACTTCCAGTGCATGAACAGAATTTTGCAAAGAGGCACTTTGAAAGATCCCATTGCTGTGCTGGTCAGTCTTCGGCTCTATCTACACTGCCATAAAATCCACTTTCATAATGCAAATTAACTGAATTGAACTGGATTATGTGGCAGTGGAGACTGATTAATCCAGTTAAGTGCAGTTAATCTGCGTTCTGAAACTGGATTATATTGCAGTGTAGATCCAGACTTAGACTTAAGGTGACAGATATTCCTGATTCTGCAAAAGAGGCATGCTGCAAGGAAATTACTCTGGCTCACTGTAGGACTTATTTGGATGCAGGGATACAACAATAAAATAAATGCCAGCAAGGCAAATGCATGCAAAAGTGTTTCATACTGTAAAACACAAACAATGTAGAATTTCATTAGAATGTTTTGTAAAACGTCAGGTGCAACTGACTTTGAGAATCAAGAGGGTTAGGATACAGGTGCACCCAAGCTTCCACCATTTGCTTCGGAGTCTCAGTGTCAAAAGAGAAGGCAACCACAGCATCTTCCTCTCATAGCTTGCTTCCAACAACATGAATGGTGTGCCTATATGCATTCCAGACAGCCCTTTATCCCAAAAGCATCCACATTTTTAAAAAAGGATGTTTTGGGTGGGTGTCCACATGTTCTCTCGGGACTAGCCTAAGTTATTTAGTCCACTAAACTCTGGGAATATAGTGCATTTATCCCAAGAAGGCATGGAATAAATGCACGATCTAATTCATTTGACATAAACCATGGTTTTCCTGGTTTGTGCTGAATTATTTGCTAGTTGGCCAGAAGGTCATCTGGACAGCCCCCTTTTTATTGTGGAAGTTTCTGCAATAAATGGGTTATCTGGATGGGCCCTGACATGAACTTAAGAAGCCCTGCTATTTAGTCTTAAATGCAAGGGCTGCAAAAGCATCCAAAGTGATCCTTACTGCCAAAACCTTGTCTTTCAAACATGGCTAAAAGTTTAACAAGTACTCCAAAGTAGCTGACAAGAACTGGGGCAGCTGGAAAACTGCCCTAAAAGCATGGAGATCTGTTCTAACGGACTCTAGTGGAGGGGGTCAATGAAGCTGCTGTCACTTGGACAGCTTCTAGTACTGCTTTGAGTCCCCCCAGGGGTGAGAAAGGAGGTATATAAATACTGTAAATAATTAATAGTACTGAATATTAGACAGTGCTGCTGGAACAATATGCTCCTTGTCCATGGCTTCCGGTACCAAAGTTCTGATGTGGTCCACCTGGAAATGAAAAAGCATTTCACAAAGCAATTTTCAGCACTGGTGAGATGATGGCCCTTGAAGAGGATGTTGAACTTAAGGCACTGTAAAAGAAAACTTAGAGTCTTCATTGCATTTGGAGATTGGGAAGTTTGCGAATTAACCACCTGAACAGGAGTGGACACTTGCATCATAGAGGAAGGTAGTTCCAATGTGCACAGCTATCATCACTGTAAATGTTAAATAAATGAACCAGAAGAATCAGAGTATAATTGAAAATCCTTCTTAAGAATGAGTTCCCTATGCCATAAAGAAACTCTGCTGAAATGCTTCAAAAATAAATTAAGCTTGACACATAGGTTGCATTATGCCAATATAGTGATGTAGGACAGAAGACTCCTAAAGTACATTACAAAGCTGACATAGAGAAGCCCTGACAGAGGATATAGTCTGCATGGAAAGGCAAAGTGGCCAAGAAGCTTTTGAAAACAAAATTTCCTGGCTGATAGGCTAGAAGTCAGTTTTTCCTGAATTTTTTAAAAATTTAGTCTTGGGAAGTTGCCTGTCTGGGTCAGTATGTCAATTTCAATGCACCAAAAGATCAGGACCCTCAGATATCTTCCACTGATCTGGTTAACAATTCTTTCCAATTTAAAAAGTGTTCCAAGTTTATTCATATTTATATTTAAAGCTTGGTTTAGACCTTTGTTTGTTTGTTTATTTATTTCTTTTGGGCTTTTATATCCCGTCCTATCTTAATCTCTACAGAGGGACTCAGGGCGGCTAACAAATCGGCACCCCATGGCGCCCACATCAGAAACATAAATATACAATTTAACAGCAAAAAAATAATAACAGTATAAAACAGTATAAAAACAATCAAGCAGTCAGCAGTCTGACTGGGGGCAGTCAATCGGTTCTGTATATGTCATAATGTCAGCAAGTCTGCCAAATCTGCAAAAGCCTAATCTACAAAAGCCTGATCCCATAGCCAGAATTTTACTTGTTTCCGGAAGATGAAGAGGGATGCAGCGGATCTAATTTCACTCAGAAGGGAGTTCCATAACCGGGGGACAACCACAGAAAAGGCCCTGTCCCTGGTCTCCACCAGATGCGATTGTGAAAATGGGGGAACAATGAGCAGGGTCTCCCCGGATGATCTTAGGGCCCTAGGTGGATCATAGCAGGAGATACATTCGGACAAGTAAACTGGGCCAGAACCGTTCAGGGCTTTATAGGCCAAAGCCAGCACATTGAATTGTGCTCAAAAGCTGATAGGCAGCCAGTGGAGCTGGCATAACAAGGGCGTTGTGCGCTCACTGGAACCAGCGCCAGTGAGCAACCTGGCTGCCGAGCATTGGACTAGTTGAAGTTTCCGGGCAGTCTCCACATAGAGTGCGTTGCAGGAGTCTATTCGAGATGTAACAAGAGCGTGGACCACCGTGGCCAAGTCAGACTTTCCAAGGTACGGGTGTAGCTGGAGCACAAGTTTTGACTGTGCAAAAGCTCTCCCATCCACCACCGAAACCTGGGGTTCCAGGCTCAGTGAAGAATCCAGAATCCCTCCCAAGCTGTGACCTCATCAAGCACAGGCTGTAACCCTATGCCCTGTTCGGCCTTGCAACTGTAACAGGCTGTAACCCTATGCCCTGTTCGGCCTTGCAACTGACCAGGAGGACCTCTGTTTTGTCTGGATTAAGTTTCAATTTATTCACTCTCATCCAGTCCATTACAGCTGCCAAGGACTTGAACAGCCTCCTTAGTAGCAGGTGGGAAGGAGTGACAGAGCTGGACATCATCTGCGTACAGATGACACCACATCCTGAAACTCTGGATGATCTCACCCAGCGGATTCATGTAGATGTTAAACAACATAGGGGACAATACTGAATCTTGTGGGACTCCACAGTACAATGGCCGTGGAGGCGAGCAGATGTCCCCTAACAACACCTTCTGAGAACGCCCCTCGAGAAAAGACCAGAGCCACTGTAAAACAGTACCTCCAAGGCCGATTCCTGCAAGGCATCCCAGAAGGATACCGTGGTCGACGGTATCGAAGGTCACTGAGAGGTCCAGCAGAAGCAACAGAGACACACTTCCCCTGTCTAGTTCCCAGCGTAGATTATCCCTTAAGGTGACCAAGGCTGTCTCAGTACCATGTCCCGGCCTAAAGCCAGACTGTGCTGGATCTAGATAATCTGTGTCTTCCAAGAATCCCTGGAGTTGCGAGGCCACCTCATGTTCTAGGACTTTGTCCAAGAAGAGGAGATTGGAACCAGGCTGAAAGTTGTCAAATTAAGTGGAGTCCAGTGATGGTTTTTTCAACAGCGGTTTTATTATAACTTGTTTTAAGCTCGCTGGAATCTTGCCTTCCCGAAGGGAAGCATTATCCACCACCTTCACCTACTCCGCCAATCCCCCTCTGGCCTCCTTCAGAAGCCAGGATTGGCAGGGGTCTAGCATGCATGTGGTTGCTCTCACTCCTCCAAGAATCTTCACCACATCCTCGAGCTGAACCAATTGAAATGAATCCGTCAAAACTGGACAAGCAGGTGTTCTCATTGTTCTGTCATTTTAAGTAGTCCTATACTTTAGATTTTTTTAAATCAGCATTCAAAAGCCGTATATTTTGTACCTACGAAGTCTATTCCTGGTACAAATGAACTCTGCCATCCAGCCCAACTTCATTTGTACCAGTGATCATTAGAGATTTTCTGGGTTTTCTTTTTTTGAACAAAATAAAATAACAATATAAACTAAAATAAATATTAAAACTGTTTGTGTCAAATTTGTTTAATGTCTGACACACTAGCTAAGAATGCATACATTTCCTGTAGGTGCTCGTATGAACACAGCTATTCTTTTAAAAACTAAACTATAAAGAAAACCATATGGTGCAGTGTTATCTTAAGAGATACATTTTTAAAATCATTTATTGATCACAATCTGCAGATTCTACTTTATTTCACACCAAACTATTGAAACTATAAAGTTCATTTTTCACTGGGGGACTCTGAAGGTATGTAGTTGTCTGCACAAATTAGCCACCTGAACAGAGTATTCCATACTTTTTATGACACCCTTCACATCAGGTGCCTCAGTGCCTCATAGATCATCCTCAAGGATATCTCTGCCCTTTCACCATGTCCTACACAGCTGTATAACATTCATGAGACAGAGTTTTAGCTTATCCAACATTCATATCTTAGCTATCCCTTTCTTTGGTCGCAGCACTCTAGAACATTTTAAAAATTAATCAAAACTGGCAACTGAGCAACATCTCTATTTCACAGAATGCACCTGCATTTTATAAACTCAGTGTCCTTTATTCTAATTCACATAAGGCTATAGCAACTATAATAACACACAATCTGAAAAAGCCCACAGAATTATATGTGTCATTTTAGGTTAATATTGAATGAAAATAGGCCTTCCACTTTTGCAGAGGTTGGAGTGCAAGTCCCTTGTAAAAGTGGGGGAAATCTAAATAAAAAGACTCTGAAGGTATGTAGTTGTCTGCACAACTAACTAACCCCCCCCCCCCCATGAATCTTTAGGCCCTTTATTGTGACTGTATGGTCAACATCCTGTGGAAGGATGTTAGCAGAAAATCTTTTCTGCTAATAATAATGATCATTTTAAAATTATTTATTTAGCATACAGGATGTATGGTCAACATCCCGTGGCACTCCAGAAGACATAGAGATTACTAGAGAGACCATATTAATCATTATGCTCAAATAAAAGAGGACCTTTTAAACTCAGTCAACATTAAGCGAACTTGTTTTGTATATAGAATATTCTCCAAGAAACTACGATAAGTTTACATTCGTATGTTTACACTGAATGCATATTTGGTTGGAAAGAGCCAGGCCAACAGCTTGTGGCAATCACTCCCAACAGTTTGACATAAAGAAATTATTCCATACATTTGTTTTCTCTTTCAAGCAATCATGAGGAATAACCATTACAATGCATATATAAAAGTTAAAAGGAGGAGAAACAATGATGCCAACATCCCTACGCCCAGCCTTGTTGTATTTAGTAGCAAAGTCTGAAGAATGTGGCTGGCTTTTCTAGTCAAGACATGAAGCAAGCTATACAGCTGTTAAGCAAGAAATTAACTTGCTACAGTGGTCCTTCTATATCTCATGAGGTTTGATTTCAGGACCCCCATAGATTCCAAAATCCAGGGATATTCAAGTCCCATTGTATACAATAACAGAGTAAGTGTCCCATATATAAAATGGCTACCAATTCAATGAGTTCCTCGGAGAGCCTGAGAATCTGTGAAATAAATGGTGGAAGGCAACACCATGATAGGCCTAGTTCTTGGAGCATTGAAAGATTCAAGGTTTGCTTTTTGGACTTTTAAAAATATTTGTGAGCCATAGTTGGTTGAAGCCTTCAACAGAGGGCTGACTGTTCTGCCTTTCAGTGATTTTAATAAGTGAAATTAGAGCTGCGATGGAGATCACATTGCTGGACCTTAAATATTTAGAACTACAGAGAGATCTCTTGATTTTTCACTCTACACACACACAGAGCACATCAATTTAAGTGACATAATTCTCATTACAAAATTAAAATGTTATTTTTCAACTGTAAATGCCAGAATGGCCTAAGGATGTGTGATATGAAAGTAATAAAGATTATTTCCTCTCTTTGTTTCTTCAACAGATGGCAAATCCATCCTCCTTTCTTCCTTCTTTCCTTCCTTGTGTCCATCCATTAGCTTTGTGTTTTGTAACTCAATTTTGTTTGTACTGGGAGATTAAACTGTTTGTGTTTATGTGGGTGGGTATGCTAACTGAATGGATGGGTTGCTGTTGTTCACCTCCAAATTATTTCTGACTTATTTTGCCTCTGACTTATTTTGCCTCTGTGGCAAACCTATCATCGGATTTTCTTGTCAAGATTTATTCAGAGGATCCTTGCCTTTGCCTGTGTCTTCCTCTGACAATGAGGAAGTGTGAGTTGGTTAAGATCACCCAATGGATTTCCTTGGCCAAGTGGGAATTTGGACTCCCGAGTTGTTGTCCAGCACTCAAACGATCCCACTTTGGTTCTCATTGGAATCGTAGTAGGATTAGTAAATGGGATTCTAGTGTGTGTGTGTTTTAAAGATGATCACTTTATGTCAATACTTGCAAGCTTTTTGCACGTGTTCAGAGACAACTGAACTTCAGGTCCATTGTTGGAAACAGGAGCCAGTTATTAGGGGATTATTATTATTCTGGAAATGTATTATTAATTCTGACATTCCTCTTTTTATAAAATCTTTTCTGCTAATAATAATGATCATTTTAAAATTATTTATTTAGCATATAAAATTATTTTCTTATTCAGCAACTCTGAACCTTAGAAAGGTCAGTTTAATTTTTCTCAGTTGGCAAATGGATTAAATGGCATAAGGCTCAGCACAGGTAAAATAATGGCTCAAGCAGGTTTTCAGGCTTTGTGGAATTCTCATTTTTGGCAAAAGTATATGTGGTATATATGCATCTCCTGCAGTTTGTAAAGGACATAGAAACTCTCTGAACAGAAAAGGCAAAAAGATAGTAAAGCAAAGAGGTCATGGAAATGCACAAAACACTGTGGGATGCAGGTTCTGCACTGCAACATTATATGCAAAGAATCTAAAAGGAAATAGTTTTCTGTTTCACATCTATAAAGCAACTTCAGAAGGTTAGACTCTGAGTGGAAAATTGGTGGCATTGTTTCATAGATTGCTGCCTAATGAGTAAGTATGTGCCAGTGCAGTTGCCTCGAGTTGAGGAACGATGAAATTTTATCTATGTCTGTGTATGAAGATGGGACAAGGAACAAATCTAGTGTCTGAAAATAAAGAGGAAAAGTCTAAATTTATTTATAACTGAAAGAACAAAAATAAAAACTAAGGGCAAGAGAAGAAAACAGAGCAAAGGGGGGAAGTGCTCAGGAGGTGGAATTTGAATGATTTCTAAGCTATATGAAACTGGTTCAGGAGTACTCAAAGATCAGAAAGCAGGGTAGCAAAGAAAAAGACTACAGGGAAAGAAGAAAAGTAGTGTAGGTGAGATGGAATAATAGGTTTTGAACCTAGGGAAAGCCATATCCTTCTTCCATAATCCAACAGACATTAAAAAGATATTGATTAATGAGCCATCACGCAAATTATGATATAGAACATAAAGGCCCATAGGGTATGTTATTCATTGTTGCAAGTACTGCTCTCCTGAAACAGAAATGAGCAAACAACCATTTGTCATTGTGTTTTATGGAACAAAAAAACTATATTAAAATAGATTAACAGCCTGCCTGTGGGAACTGGTAAGGCACCTGTAGTATTTGGTAATGATTCTTTATAAAAGCTAAACAATCCTGATGTGAATGTCAGAAAGACATCTATAATGGTTCTTTACCACAGAGTGGTTGTGAGTCCCATAAACTTAGAAATCATTATGAGGTTAGATGTCTCTGATTATTTAATCATCCTGCATGATGTCAACAGTCACTGAATAATGGTTTGTGAAACTGAAAGATTGCTCTTGTGAAATACTTTGCCTGTTATGTCATAGAAAATATTCAAATAATTGCAACTGCACAAGATTTACCTGGTGATGGTAAATATGTAAAAATAAAGGCATATCTTTATATGAACATAAAGTATGACTATATTCATAAACAACATATCATATATGAAGTCCATAGTAAAAGCATATGTATCTCTTACATGTATTGAGAATGTTAGTCATAGGGAAACAAAGGCTCAAAATGGTTTTGGAAGCTGTCCATATGAAATCAGCTCTTTTGAATAATAGAATTGTTCAATACTGTATCACCTTTTTCACTCCCAAACTAATCTGCTGTCATCAACCTCTGTATCATTGCCAACACTGAAATAATATTCATCGGCTTCTTTGAATGGCCTACCTTCAACTTATGGAGCAAAATGCAACACATTCAGTCATGTGGCACAATTTGTATCATATATTCTTGAGCCTGCATTTGAAAAAAAAATACCATCATTGAAATAAGAAAAGAAGGTTTTAAAGCCTGACTCACAGATTTTAGAAACCTTCCCAGTCATTAGCCTGTCCTCCTCCACTGTTATGCTCCTAATATGAATAGTTACTGTATGAAAAGAAGAGTTCCTGATCCACACAGAATTCTCCACTAGAGCCTTCACATGTAAAGTAAAACTCTCATTTTCAGAATCTTCAGACTTTTGATCAAAAATTGAGGCAAGTTTATATATGTGTGTATCTTCAAGACACATAATAATATTATTATTAATAATCATCATCATCATCCTTTATTTATACCCCGCTAACATCTCCCGAAGGACTCGGTGCGGCTTACAAGAGGCCGAGGCCCAACACATCAATAAAGCAGCAGCATAACAAATACAACAATAAATAAACTCATAAAACAAGCAATAAACATTAAAACAATAGCAATAAACATTAGACAATAACACCATGACACATTTAAAACTAAGGCCGGGCCAAATGTAATGATTAAAATTTTAAAATGCTGAACATGACATGTGAGATGGATAGGTTTTTGGAGATAGGTGCGGTGTGCAGACAATCTTAATCTCTAGTAAAGTGCAATTGGGACATGACGCTAGGAGTTTCCTATTCTGGGAAGGCACACTGGAACAACCACGTCTTCAAGCTCTTCCTAGAGACTGCCAATGTTGGGGCTTGTCTGATATCCTTGGGGAGAGAGTTCCAGAGTTGGGGGGCTACCACGGAGAAGGTCCTGTCCCTCGTCCCCACCAATTGCTCTTGCGACGCAGGTGGGATCATGAGCAGGGCCTCTCCATATGATCGGAGAGATTGTGTGGGTTCATATACAGAGATGCGGTCATGCAGGTAGGCGGGTCCCAAACTGTTTAGGGCTTTGTAGGTAAGCACCTGCACCTTGAATTGGGACCGGAAAATGAACAGCAGCCAATGGAGCTCCTTAAACAGGAGGTTTGACCTCTCCCTGTAAGGAGCACCAGTTAACAACCTGGCAGCCGCCCGTTAGACCAGTTGAAATTTCCAGACCGTTTTCAAGGGCAGCCCCATGTAGAGCGCATTACAGTAGTCCAATCTGGAGGTGACTAAGGCATGGACCACCCTGGCCAGATCCGCCTTCACAAGGTACGGTCGCAGTTGGTGCACTAGTCTCAATTGTGCAAAAGCCCTCCCGGCTACCGCCGATGCCTGAGCTTCAAGCATAAGTAATGAGTCCAAGAGGACACCCAAACTGCGGACCTGTGACTTCAGGGGGAGGGTAACCCTGTCCAGCACAGGTTGCCACCCTATACCCCAATCTGGTTTACGATCGACCAGAAGTACCAGAAGGACCTCTGTCTTGTCAGGATTAATCTTCAGCTTGTTCTTCCTCATCCAGACAGCCACAGTGGCCAGGCACTCATCCAGCAGCCGAGGGGCTTCCTTGGAATTAGGTGGAAAGGAGTAGTAGAGTTGTGTGTCATCTGCATAGAGATGGCACCCAACTCCAAAACTCCGGATGACCTCTCCCAGCGGTTTCATGTAAAGCATGTAAAGCATGGGAGACAGAATAGAGCCTTGCGGGACCCCACAGGTCAAAGGCCAGGGGTCCGAGCAGGCGTCTCCCAGCTTCACCATCTAACATATGCTAACATAAAGTGACCTTATGAATGCCATAAGTTTTCTTCAGCAAGGAATTCTCAGAGGTGAAATTTGTCTGCCTATTCTTCCAAAATATAGCCTGCAACACCTAGTATTCATTGATAGTACCCCATATAAATAGTAATCTACTCAGCTTCCTAGGTTAGTTGAGATCTGCTGTCTTGAGCATATTGATCATCATTAAAACATGTCTGCTGAATGCCTGGATACAATTGTTGTCATATAGCATATAGCATAAACTCCCAGAAAAAAAATTAAATTGCATCTTTCAAAATTTCCAGATGATTATAGTCCAAATATAACTCCTCTAATCTTTCTAATGTGCAGAAATACTGTGAATAAGTACATCATGGATAAAGCTAGTAACAGTGACTTTTTGCTATAGCATCTAAATTGTGAGGTCATTGAAATTGGAAATTACATCAGTAGTCATCCAGGTAATCTGTTGTCATATTTCTTTATATAAGTACTTCATTACACATACTGATATCACCCAATATTGCAGACTAAATCCAAAGTTAGTTCTAACTAAAGTAGACCCATTGAAATAAATGAAATTTAAATTAACACACACAAGCCCCATTCATTTAAATGTATCTTCTCTAAAGACCTATGGGAACATGTAGCAAAAAAATTTTCAGTTCAGTCCTTATAATGTTTGGGTTTGCTAACAGAGGAGCATGTCACCTTGCATTTGGACTCAGCAAATATCAATATAAAAGAAGTTACCACTCCAGAGTCATTCTCAAATATTCTTGACATTCAGTTTTTCACATTTAATAACATTGCTTTCCAAGAAAACATATGTGATACTGCAGTTAGTAACTATTATAAAAGCAGATTTGACACTAACAGCTATAAAGTAATGATTGAGTAATGTTTGTGGAAGTTTAATATATATAAGAAAAGTGTTTTGACTTATCATTCAACAATTGATTTTAGTAGATTTTAACTAGTTGAGGCTAAGACTTGAATTTAACCCTTTTATGAGGCTGTTAGGTAATACTGCAAAATCTGTCTACTTCATCTTGCTTATGGTGGTTTAAGGAGACATAAGTGCCCTTTAGTATTCTTCTATGTTATTACTGTATGTTTATATAATTCATCACCAAATGGGTAGCTCTTTTGGTCTGTTAGAAGAAAATTCACAAGTATCTGTGTCATCAATCTTCTATACATGAAGTATGCATCTTTAGGGGAAAAAGTGATTATTTTTAGATCCAATAGCAACAGTCTAAGAGCCCTTGAGAGACAAAAATGTACATCAGTCTAAATTCTGCTTGCGGTTCTTATACCACACAGCATTGTACCAAGCAAAATGCTTTCCTCCCCCTGAAAAATTATATGGAATTTATAATGAAAAGTGTTTGGAAGTGCATGAATTGAGTAATGTTGTGAAGGACATTTAAGTTCTAGCTCATTTAGATGCAGAGGTGTTTGTTTCAATACAATACACATTATCTGGTATATACATACATTCACACACAGGGACTGCTACGAATGAGTCAGAGAATGGCTGTTAGCATGTAAAATCTCCTTGGAGAAAAGCTCAGATTTAATCAATCAATGTCTTTCCACTTGGAAAATTCATTGCTTTTGACTGAACTGAAATTATGCTTTTAATTTTTTTCACTCTCTAGACAAAATAGGTTTTTCTAATATTTTCACAAATTATCTTCAAATGAATTTTTTTAAAGCATTTGAGTTTCAAATTATACAGCTCTTAAACTCTCTGGGTTATCAATGTATGTAATATCATTCCCTTTTCTGGATAGTACACAATTGGTTCTGTTCCTCCTTCACCAATATTACATGATCATGTAAAAAGTGTTTCTGCTTTTCACATGCCCTCTTTCTCCTCTCCTCACTTCTCCTTCTGAATACCCATGGATTTGCAGTGTTTTAAAAAACTTATTTGTTAGAGTGATCTGGACTCATTGCTTATTAACCATTGTTGACAACAAATCATTTCCAGTGAAGCAGCTATTAACCTCCTTTTACTGAAACATGCTCTATTATACTATCAAATATGATAGAATGTGCTTCCTAAATTTTGCTTGACTTATTGTGATGAAGCTAAACTCAATTACATTAAACTAGTAATATGAGGGTGAAGGGGAAAGAGGACAAAGGAACTGCCAATTGAAAAGAGATGTGGATAAGCAAAGAATGATCACAATTTCATTGGCTCCAATGATGTTGTCTATGACTTCAAACATCCCACAGAGAGCATAATCTTGCTAGGTAGAAGATTCAGAAAGTTGTATCTCCAAAAGTAACTTTTCCAAGTGAAAAACTAAGTTTTAATTATTGTACAGTGTTCAAAAGATTATGCTTATATTGAAGTAGCAAAGTGGTGGGCGACAGCATGGGTCCTATTCAACCCCCCCCCCCCCACGTCCTCCCTATCCTGCCTGTTTTTCTCCGCAATTCTTCATCACATCATATCTTGTCACTCTTTTGAGAGTTAAATGTATTGTTTTGGGTAGTATGAGCTCTATGTTGCTTAGCTGAACTCTTTGTTGCTTGGTTTGGGGGCAAAAATTTCCTTGAAATGACACTTCCTTTCAGTGGAGGTTGAGAGGCTTTGGATGACTAAATTTCAGGGACCACTAAATGAGCCACACTGTACCAATCCATGCTCTAGAATTAAGGGAATTGATTCTAAGTATCTCCATGTAAAGCCTAATGTAATGGTTCTCAACCTCTGGGCCTCATGTGTTTTGGCCTACAACTCTCAGAAATCCCAGCCAGTTTACCAGCTGTTAGGATTTCTGGGAGTTGAAGGCCAAAACATCTGGGGATCCACAGGTTGAGAACCGCTGACTTAATGCATCTAAAACTGATTCTTCAGACTAGCTGTCTCTATCCTTAGATTTCAGCCTAACAGTTGTTTTAACAACTATACAGAATAGACAACTAGATCCACCCATATCTTCCCATATTCCACTTTTATAACATCTAGAATTCTGTTGGATTCAATAGATCACTTTAAGGCTTTATGCTGGAATTCAGTCTATTTATGTGTATGCAAGAGGACCTACATCTGTAAGAAATAGTATTGAGCAGCTTTGCAAGGGGCTACAATGCCATTACTATGCAGAAGAACCAATACAATGGCAATTGTATACCCACCTGACTGAATGTGCATCAGGCACAAATGTGCATTGGGTTCCGATGCACATCATGGGCATCTGGTGCTTTTTGTGCTTATCAGGCACTGGTTAAGGACTGTCAAAGTTCATTAGTAGAATCTGATGCACATCAGGACAATGGCTAGGGACTGCCAATGCACATTGATACAACCTGGTGGACACGAGGACACTTTTGCCTGAGCCCTAGTACACATCTTCAGAATTCATAGTAGTACCTCTGCTACCTAGCAAATAATGCAAAAAATTACACAATATAGATTGCAATATAGAACTGTGGCTATATACTTTCCAAAATGGGATTATCCAAGTTAGAATTTTAATGTACTCTGGGTCCACCTGATTGTTTCTGTTTTGTTTCTACTGCTGTAGCATCCCAGAGACCTATTGATCCTTCTCCCATCACCCCTCAAGCATGCAGTGTCCCTTTTCTACTTACAGCAGTCAAAGGAGTAGAAACTCATATCTGGACCAATAGAATATGAGATGCTGCAAAGCATTCCTTTGTTGCGTAGCTTCAGATAATCCTTCTGATCTCATGTGGTCCCTGAGTGTATTTTTCAACATCTACTGCATTTCTTTATGGCTGTGTCTGGTCTCTTGGCATGTCACAATTTTAAGTGACTATTCCTCTGTGTAGCTTTCATGTCCTTCATGTCTAGATTTTCTCTGTATCTTCTCTCCCCCAAGGGCAGCAGTGACAAGCATTGATCTACCTGACTTTCTCTATCCTGCCAACGGGCAAACCTTATTAGCTGTAATCTTTGGCCCCTTCAGTGCTGACTGCCCTTTGTGTTCTTTGTTGTATTTAACCCACAGTGCCCCAATGTATTCCTCTGGTATCTAGCTTACTGAACCCTAGTCCTTTATTTTATGGTGGTCCAGTTGTGCATTTGATCTCTGCTAGTCTTTGCTGGATGCCTCTTTTACTTAGTGAATTCAGTATTGAGGCAACAGTAGCACTAGACATTATACAACAATAACAATCAAAAGTGACACATTTTTGTCCTCAGGATTATTACTGGCAGAACTTACTCCATACTGGTAATTGTGGCAGTAACTACTAGAGAAAATGATATATGTGTTCACTTCTAAAATGGCATGCTGCTTCTTTCTGTCTCTAGAAATAAGAAGGAAAATTAATAGTTATATATATTTGAGCTGAGCTGTCATACACACAGGGTTGGGATAATTTTGATGTTAGTTATGGTTGTTTTGTTATTGCCATGCTGATCATAAGAAAATTCACATTATACTGTTGTATATGGTGAAATTTTATTAGATAAAGATCTCTTTCAGCGATTAATCATTTTGGCATAAGGAGACCACATATATAAAACAATGTTGTGAAAAAATAAGTTTTGAAGCTCCACCTAGTTGATCATATTAAGAAGTAAGCACCGACTTCCGGCAAGCTGCGATGGCGGCAGGCAGGACGCGTTAGGAGCTCCTAAGCGCCAACCTTTCAGTGACGGTCGGTGGGCGGGTTTTTTCGCCCCCTCACCTCGGCAAAACAAGCGGAGGTGAGCGCAAATAACCCCAAGAACCCGGCAGACCCCAATGACGCCCACCCCTCAAGGGTGGGGGCCGGAGGGTAGGCTGTGGTGGGGTTAAGCGGACCGAAGAAAGGGAAGCTGGCCAGAGCCAGTATTCACTGCAATCCAGCTCGGTTACTATAGAAGACAGGAAATACAACTGGCTGAAGGGAAACTCTTGGCCATGGAGAAACGTAAGTTTTTCCCGTGAGACTCCATTTCGTCGCGGAGGGCTATCCCCTTAGGAAGGGGGCGCTGATCGAGAAATTTATTGAAGGGAGAATGCTACACCCCATTCTACTCATCCCTTCTCAAGGAAACCCCACCATTCCAGAGATAAACATCTTAATGTTTAAATTGCTAAAGGGATTTGCAAGCAATTAACAAGTATCCACTCCAGTTTCTGGGGAAGCTAGGTGGGGAGGCATCTACTGATCCACAAAAGAAAACAAGGATAACAAGGGAAATAAACAAAGAAATTGCATTGGTATCCATTGCATTGGGACCCATGTTAAAAGATAAAACATTCCCTTTTCGATTAAGATGCAGGCCTGAAACTCTTCCCCAGGTGGTTTAAGCTGACTTTCCCGAAACCACAGCCAGCTGAGGCGGAGAAATCCCTATCAGATACTTAATTAAGAATCTAAACGACCCAATCAAGAAATAACTGACACATACCTCCACCAATTCACTATTCCTGACCGTAAAAGAGTAAGCCCCAACGGAAAGGAGGCCACGGGGAGTGCGTGCGGAGGAGACGCCAGGAACTCCGGAAACCCTAGAAGAGCGTACGAAAATCCCACACACGAAAGGAAGGGGAGAGGAGGAGGGAAGAATATCGCGAGAACCCCGGAACCTTCCATCCAGTGCCAGGGAGAGGAAGGGAAGAGGAGAGAATCGGACAGGGGGAACCCAAAAAAAAGAAAAGTCAGGAGAGAGAGACAGGCAAGAAGGGAGAAATGAAGAACACGGCAAAAGAAAGTAAAAGAAAAAGGAAGAGAAAGCTGTGGAGGAAGCGGAGCCAAGAAGCGGCACGAGGTAAAGGGCAAACAACAGTAGGAGAGAAAGGGAAAGAGGGAAAAGAAAGTGAAGCAGAGGAGAGACCTCCAGAGAAGCGAACCCAATAAAGAGAAGGAAACTGGGAAAGGGGGAGGAAGAGCTTTTCCCCAGAAACTAGAGAGAAGAAGAGACAAAGGGGGACTCCGAGGAACAGGGGAAAAGGCGATCTGCCCCCCTCCCCCAGATCTGAGCCTGAACTTGAATCGCTTCTTACTAGAATCTCCCCCACCTGTCAAACCTCCCCTCTCCCCCACACCTCGATACCCACCCATCTTGACATCCCTTCCCTCCCCCCCCCCCCGCCTCCAACTCTTCCTCTCCTTGGCTGGTATTAAGAGGAGGAACCTGAGGGAGCGAGTTGAACATAAAGAACAGGAAGTGGCTAACCCTACGGGATGAAGCCTGCAGATGCTCTTAATAAAATAAAGAACCCATACCCCTTCCTCCTCCCCTCCCTACCCTGAAGACCTAATATCAGTTGACGGGTCTCTCCATCATTGAAAAACAATCGTAACACAGTAAGGGAAAATTAATATTATTTACCTCCTTCCATCACCAAATTTAAAATGACAACCCCCAAGACCAAGATGGAAAAAGCAGATAAAGACAACAGGGAAGCAAAAGACCCAAAGGAAGCTAAAGAAAACAAAGAAACCAAAGGTCAAACAAAAAAAGGCTCAACAACAGAAGAATCGATAAACAAAGAGATACTAAGAGAGATCTTGAAGATTGCAGAAAAACAGAACGAACTGAAACAAGATCTTAAAAGGATAGAAACAAAACAGGAAACACAACAAAAAAGCCTCCAAGAAGAATTGCAATCGTTAAGAAAAGATCTCACATCTGAAGTCGGGACACTAAAAGAGGAAATGAATAATATGGCCTTAGATATAAAAAAGATCAAAGAAGATAAGGAAAAAACCGAGAAAGCCCATAGAGAATTAGATCAAAAAATTAAAAAATTGGAACTGGAAATTGTAAAAACCAAAGAACTGCAGGAAAGAATGGAGACGAAAGATCTAGAGTCCGAACTAAGATTTAGGAATATTATAGAAGAGCCGAATGAAGATATAAGACAAATAATCATTACACTGACAGCCACCATGCTCAACAAAGAACAAAAAGACCTAGAGTTGAAGATTGACAGAACCTACAGAATTACGACGAACTTTTCAAAAAAAAAAACAAACGCCTAGAGACAGCATAGTACACTTTACAAAAAAGAGAACCCGTGACGAAATTTTGAGGATCAACAGCAATTCACCCCCGCTATACAAAGACAATAAAGTGATCATTATGAAAGAATTCCCCCAGTCCATAATAGCTAAAAGAAGAAAATATTTTTTCTTATCCGACGAACTCAAGAAAGCTAATATCAAGTTTAGATGGGAAAAACCGGAAGGATTAATGGTGTCTTATAAAGAGCAAAAGTACTGGCTGACAAATGAAGAGAAGGCACAAGAATTTTTACGAATTTTATATGAAAGATCAAGGAAAATCGTCAAGAGACCAGAGACTTCTGGGAGGGAGACAGGTGAAACGCCCCCTCGGCTCGCCAGACAAGGACAGACTGCATGAACCCAAAGCAAAGGAATTCAAAACCAAACCCATGGATACCAGAATTGAACAAGGCGACACAGGACCAGCTCAGGAAGAGCAAGACCAACATGAGAAAAATGAATGAGTGTATGAAAGAAATAAAGATATTTTGTAATAACGTAAATGGTCTCAACTCGCCTTTTAAAAGAAGGAATTTATTTCATAGAATTAAGAGGGGTAATTACGATCTAGTCGCCTTACAGGAGACCCACACCGCGCAGAAACACACAGCGCACCTAATGAATAAAGACCTGGGAAAAGAATTCTACTCCTTCGCAGCAGAAAAAAAAAGAGGGGTTATAATCTATGTGAGGGAAAAACTAGCTCCAGAATTGGCTTTTAGAGATTCGGACGGAAGGGTAGTAGGGGTAAAAATAAAACAAGGGAATAAAACTATTCTATTCTGTAACTTGTATGCACCAAACGGCCCCAAAATAAAAATTTTAACCGACTTGAATGAAAAAATTTATGAGACACAGCATGACCACCTAATTTTGTTAGGTGACTTTAACGGAGTAATAAATAGCGACTGGGACAAAAGTAAAGCCATTAAAAAACCCAAAGGGGATAAACTTAACACACTACCGTTAAAATTCCTGAAATTTAAGGAAGAATGAGACCTGGAAGACTCGTGGAGAAATCTAAACATCGCAGAAAGAGACTACACATACTACTCTGGTCGCCATGATAGATGGTCCAGAATAGATATGGTCTGGTCCTCTAAATCCATTAACCCACAGATCTCCAAAATCAAAATACTCCCTAGAGACCTATCAGATCACTGTGCCCTAGAAGTTACACTAAACCAGAGGAGAGAACCACATAGATGGCGGCTAGATGACAATTTACTCAAAGAGGAAAAAGATACTGATTTAAATAAAAAATTATTAAGAGACTACTTTGAGCTGAATGAATCGCAAGACATCAAAACCGAAATCCTATGGGACGCCTGCAAGGCTGTGATGAGGGGCCACCTCATAAAACAGAAGGCAAAAAAGAACAGAGCAAGAAACCAGAAGTTAGAGGAGGTCAACAAAGCACTAGAAATAGAAGAACAAAAATTCAAGAAAAACATGGAGGACAAAAAGGTAAAGAAAGAAATAGATCGCCTCAGAAGACTGAAGACCTCGCTAACAGTAGAAGAGATAGGGAACCAATTACGGTTCATCAGGCAAAAAGAATTCCAACTGGCGAATAAACCAGGAAGATGGTTAGCTAGGAAGATCAGAAAGAAAAAACAAGAGAGCTACATCGTGAGAATAAAATCTACAAGGAAAGACGCCACCACAAACTCAGATATCATCGAGGAATTCTCCCACTATTATGAACGCCTGTATGCGGAAGACCGAATAAATAAAGAAGAGATCATGTCTTACCTGGGAGCACAGAAATTGGGAAAGATCATGAGAGAGAATTATTAAACAAGGAGATATCGGAAGAAGAAATCAGGAAGGCGATTAAAAGACTGAAACCAGCAAAAGCCCCGGGCCCAGATGGCTTTACGGCCTCATTCTACAGAACAATGGGCGAGGTAATTATCCCACACCTAAAAAGAGTTATGAATCAAGCTATGACGGAGAAAAAGATCCCTGACTCATGGAAATCAGCGAACATCATTGTGATACCTAAGGAGAACACGGATCCAACAGAAGTGAGAAACTATAGGCCCATATCCCTTCTTAATTTAGATTACAAGATATTCACCTTGATTCTAAGTGAAAGACTGAAGACCTTCCTAGTTAAATGGATAGGGGATGAACAGTCAGGTTTTCTCCCGGGGAGGCAAATGAAAGAGAATACAAGAAACATCATCGACCTGATGGAATATTACGATCTCAATCATCAGATAGAAGTTGCCTTTATTGCGGTCGACGCCGAGAAGGCCTTCGACAATGTATGCTGGGAGTTCTTCCGCTCAATTCTAGAGGAAATGGACTTCGGCTTCAAGTTCATAAATGCGATAGGAGCGATATACAACGTACAAGACGCTACTCTATGGATCAACAACCGCCCATCCAAACAGATAGCTATAAAGAAAGGGACTAGACAGGGATGTCCACTTTCCCCTCTCATATTCATTCTGACTCTAGAAATCTTACTCAGGAATCTCAGGACAGATAAATCCCTTCCACACCTAAGCGTTGGGAAACAGGCCCTTAGATTCAGAGCCTTTGCAGATGACCTGATCTGTGTTATAGAAGACCCGAGGAAATACGCTCAAACCTGGTTAGCAAAAATAGAGGCCTACGGAAAGTTGGCAGGCTTCAAAATCAACAAAGAAAAGACAAAAATTCTAACAAAAAATATAAGCAAGGCAAACCAGGAAAAACTCAAAGAAAGTACGGGAATGCAAATAGTTCCAAAACTAAAATATCTAGGTATTTACATATCGGCAAACAATAATAATCTTTTTAAAAATAACTATATACCAGTATGGGACAAAATCAAAAAAGACCTCAAGATTGGACCAACCTCAAGATTTCCCTGTTGGGAAGAATTAGTGTAGTCAAGATGAACATCCTACCGAGGCTCCTCTTCCTCTTCCAAAATCTACCCATAATCCAAAGTAAGACAATATTCAACGAATGGAACAAGACGATATGATCATTCATTTGGAACGGTAAGAAACCCAGGATAAAACATCTAAGCATGATTGACTTAACTAGGAGGGGTGGTCTTGGTTTACCTGACCTGAACCTCTATCATGACGCCTGTGGTATATCCTGGATAAAAGAATGGATATTATTGGAAAAAGAGAAAACGCTAGCTTTGGAAGGCTTCAACCTGAGAATCGGCTGGCATGCCTATTTATGGCTAGACGAAGCCAAAAAAGAAAAAAAAATTAGCAATCATGTAATCAGAAGACCTCTTCTGAAGATCTGGGAAAAATATAAAAACATCTTGTATTTAGGTAAAATTCCGATGTGGCTCTCTCCCATCGAGGCCGAACAAAGAAGACTGTTAGGCTGGAGGAAATGGCCTACCTACAGAATGTCAACGATAAAAAAAGATGGAACACTCCAATTGAAATCGAAAGAAGAACTGGCTAAAGAATATAACTCACTCTCATGGCTCCAATATTTCCAGCTAAGGGAGCATTTTAATAGGGACCGGAAAAAGGGGCTTCTAGAGAAAGACCCGTTCTGGGAAAAGATCTTAAGAAAAGATAAGAAAATCATCACTGCCATCTATAACCTCCTATTAGAATGGGCTACAGAACAGGAAAAAATCAAGGACTGCATGGTCAAATGGGCTAGAAATCTTGGCAGGACGATAAAACTTAACGAATGGGAGCAAATCTGGACGAAAAAGATCAGATACACATATGCCACAGTGATCAAAGAAAATTGGTACAAAATGTTCCATCGTTGGTATACAACTCCTCAAAAGATAGGCCAGATGTATAAAACGGCTAACAACAAATGCTGGAAATGCGAAGACCAAGTAGGCACCTTTTTCCACCAATGGTGGACCTGCCCCGTGGCTCAGAAATACTGGAAGAATATTAATAAAACTTGCGAGAAAATATTTAACATCAGGATCAATGAGGGAGCGGAGTGTTACTTATTAGGCATATTTAAAGAGGAATGGAAACTAGATACAAACGAAGATATCCTGCTAACATATCTTGCATCAGCAGCAAGAATAATATTTGCCAGGAAGTGGAAATCAAAGGAAACACCGACAGAACAGGAATGGATGGAGAAAGTTTTAGAGATCAAGGATATGGATAGGCTAACATACACCTTGAAAGACTCATACGGCCGTCCCCTAAAAAGGACAGACTGGAAGCCACTCAATAAATTTTTAGAAGAAGAAAAGAAGCAATCAGAGTGATGAGAGAATGAATCAACCAATGAGCACTTTAAAAACAAAAGGGGAAGCTCTAAGATAGCAAGATACAAGCAGAGAAGCCAAATTTAAAAACGCGGTGCAAATGGAGACGGAAGCCAACCTCATACCCCCCCTCCTTCGATCCCCCCCTTCTCTCCCCCCTCCCTCTACCTTGCCCCGTTATACCCTCACCCCCCTTTTCTACTTTTCCGATGTACTTTGTAAAATTTTTGAAACTTTAATAAAAATTTATATAAAAAAAATATTAAGAAGTAAGCACCTAGTTGATCATATTAAGAAGTAAGAATTCAATGAGTATAAGATTACAGTGTTACAGGATTGTTACAGGACTTTTTTTTTCAAAAGTACATTTTAATTGCAATTTCAAAGAAAAGAAAAGAAAGAAATTGAAAGAAGCATATAAGATGTGTAGTCTCCAATGGATTTCATACTTCAATGAGGATGTGAACTTCGGTTTTCTAAATCCCAGATGAACACTATGTCCTCTAGAGCACATGGGACAAGTTTATATAACAATAGAAGCCAACAAAAATGCCTGGTTGAGATTGATATCTGTAAGATACATTTTGATTTAGCGATAAAACTGTAAGATAAAGCAGTTATTTAGTGAGGTAGTAAATGGACTCTTGTGTCTGTGAGAACTTTAGAGACTCCATCCAGTGTGTAGAAGCTGTTTTGGGAGGTAGGATAAGTAGGAATAGAAATAATTAGGAGGGATAGCTAATACTCCAGAAGGCAGGAGCAGAATTCAAAACTTTCTTAATAGATTAGACAGATGGTCCAAAACTATCAAAATGAAGTTCAATAGGGACAAATGCAAGATACTCCACTTAGGCAGGAAAAAAATGAAATGCAAAGATACAGAATGGGGGACACCTGGTTTGAGAGAAGTATGTGTGGAAAAGATCTTGACGCCCTCATGAACAAGTTAAATATGAACCAACAATGTCACGTGGCAGCTAAAAAAGCCAATGGGATTTTGGCCTGCATATATATGAGTCTAGTGTCTAGATCCAGGGAAGTCATGCTATCCCTCTATTCTGGCTTGGTCAAACCATACTTGGAATACTGTGTCCAATTATGGGCACCACAATTTAAGGGAGATGTTGACAAGATGTTGTCCAGAGGAGGGTGACCAAAATGACCAAGGGTCTGGAGAACAAGCCCTATAAGGATTGACTTGGGCATGTTTAGCCCGCAGAAGAGAAGGCTGAGAGAAGACATGATAGACTGGCCATGTATAAATATGTGATGGGAAATCATAGGGAGGAAGGAGGAAGCTTGTTTTCTGCTGGAGACTAGGACATGGAGCAATGGCTTCAAACTACAGGAAAGGAGTTTCCCCCTGAACATTAGGAAGAACTTCCTGACTGTGAGAGCTGTTCAACAGTGGAACTCTTTGCTCCAGAGTGTGATGGAGACTCCTCCTTTGGAAGCTTTTAAGCAGAAGCTGGATGCCCATCTGTCGTGGGTGATTTTCCTTCTTCTCAGCAGGGGGTTGGACTAGGTGGCCCACAAGGTCTCTTCCAACTCTATGAATCTATGATTCTAATACTTGCTATTATTCTTTTTTATGTAAAATTAGTTTGTTGACCACCAGAAAACCCAATCAGAAAGATAACAGTGTGAAAATTTTGCAAGGACTTAAACCCAGATTGTATTGTTTTGCCCTTTGGACATAGGAGCCATCAACAGCCACTATGAGAGATGCTCATTTCATGCTTCACAAAGGTATTCAGCATCCCAATTACCAAGATGATATCCATTGCAGTGGCACAGTCTATTATGCGTAAGAAAATTGCACTCAGACCAAATGTTAAGGTAATGAATTGTGAGCTACTTGCATATATTGTAATGTAGTCGCATTTTGCTCATCATGAAAGTGAATAATATTAGCATCTCTCTACTTGCTTAAAGATTTGCTTTTAACCTTTCCTAATATAATTGGATCAACTTGCTGTATTTAGCAGTTCAGGCTTTTAGTAGGTTATCCTGTATACTACTCAATGCCACTATGGGATTGATATGCCTAGGCACATTCTCTGCTTGGAAGTAAACTCCATTGGACTGTTCTCATTTCACTTGAAACCATTGATTGATATAATGTATTCCTAAAATATAAATCAAAAAAGTAAAAAAATTACAGAACTTGTTTTTAAACTACATGAAATAGGAATTAAAAATATGAATAAAACCTGCCGAAGGGGCGGGATCAAGGGGCATAGGGAAGCACCATAATTCATTTTTATATTATGAATTGCCTAAAAGTTGTTAACGTAGTTACGAATGAAGGAAGATCAAAGGAATGCAATTAAGGAGTAAATTCTATGTTTCAGAGCCTTGTCATCCACCTGTGCAAAATTTTATGATTAAAGCCACCAAAAGTACAATCTGCATAAATCTTTGAAGCTTTTTTAAATGGGCAATAGGAAGATTCCAGACTGGCAGTAAATTGTCTAGGAAGAGATATGAATTTCCTGACACTTGCTGTATTCATTTACTTCCCAATGTATTTAGTTCCTACCTTTCTTCTTCAACTTGGAATGAAGGTGATTGCAGTTTCAAAATACCTCAGTTGAATGAAGTCTAGTTATGGCACATACGTAGACATAATAGCATATATAAATGTACAAATTTAGCTGTATTTTTTATCATGCAATCTGCTTGTTATTTAATACACAACAACATTGAAAGATATACTCTGTTATATCTACAAAAATGAAATCAATGTAGTGGAACCAAGACCCTAGGAAATCACAAAGTAAACTTTACATGGCACTGATTTTTACAACACTCTGTAAACTACATTTGTGTCAGGACTGGAGTTCTACCACCATAATTCCTTGATGACAGTTCAAGGCCAGAGAGAGACACCAAGGAGTAGTAAGAAATGACACCTGGGCACCTGGAGAGTTTCTCATGGGAATCAGACTGATAATAATTTGGGGGGGGGGGAGAGGGGGGGCGGAGCAGGGAGGGTGGAAATTCTTTTGGACTTTGTCCAAGAGCTCAGGTTTTACCTATTTGCCGAAATGGGGGCTGCTGCAGATGACAAGGGGTTGCCCTGGACTTCAACTAAATATCTAGACATGCCAGGATTTGATGTTTGGAGAGAAAAAAGAAGCTGCAGAACCTGTGGGAAGACAAGAAGGACCCCCCCCCCCCAATGTTTACGTACCTTAGAAGCTAAAGAAGACTTGATAGAAATGATGCTTCAGAACATCTCCTTTTATTTGAGAGGGAGACAACCTCACTTGGGGATGGGGGGAAAGCTGGAACCGGGGACATATGCATCCACCAAGAGAGTAATGGTGCCAGAAGTGAGATGCCAGTCCAGGAAGTCAGCAGATAAGTTCAAGGAAAGACCACAGAGAAGAGTACTGTGGGGTTGGTGACTGGACTTTAAACACAGAGATGTGATAATACAGTTCTCCAGAAAAAGAACAAGGTATGAAATCCTAAGACAGAATAGCACCAATCCAATCTACTATAAAGACAAGAAAACTGCGATTCTAAAAGAATTCCCTACAACAATACTTACAATACTTACTAAGAGAAAATATATGTATCTGATGGAAAAACTGAAGAGATTGCAAATTAGATTTTGGTGGGAACGAACAGAGGGAATCGTGGTAACTTACAAAGATGAAAGATTCTGGTTAACTTCTGAGGACAAAGCAAACGAATTCTACAAATGACTGAAAAAAAGATACGGAAAGCATGAAGATGGCAAAGAAAAGGAATTCAAGAATAATAGAATCAAAGAGTTGGAAGAGACCTCGTGGGCCATCCAGTCCAACCCCCTGCCAAGAAGCATGAATATTGCATTCAAATCACCCCTGACAGATGGCCATCCAGCTTCTGTTTAAAAGCTTCCAAAGAAGGAGCCTCCACCACACTCCGGGGCAGAGAGTTCCACTGCTGAACGGCTCTCACAGTCAGGAAGTTCTTCCTCATGTTCAGATGGAATCTCCTCTCTTGTAGTTTGAAGCCATTGTTCCGCGTCCTTGTCTCCAGGGAAGCAGAAAACAAGCTTGCTCCCTCCTCCCTGTGGCTTCCTCTCACATATTTATACATGGTTATCATATCTCCTCTCAGCCTTCTCTTCTTCAGGCTAAACATGCCCAGCTCCTTAAGCCACTCCTCATAGGGCTTGTTCTTCAGACCCTTGATCATTTTAGTCGCCCTCCTCTGGACACATTTCAGCTTGTCAATATCTCTCTTGAATTGTGGTGCCCAGAATTGGACACAATATTCCAGGTGTGGTCTAACAAGGGACAGAATCTCTCCCTTTTCTGGGGTCTATATTTTGAATATGTCCTAACAGTCTTGTTCCAAAGAAGAAGGAAAAGTTTGTTTGGGAGGTAGGGAGAGGGTGAAATTAATAAAATCATTTTTGGAAGCTTCTTTTTTGCTCACCACTAAAGCTTTGCAATGTTTTATTGGGGTCTCTCCCTTTTTTTCTGGGCTGTGTTTTGGGGACTTGATGCTACATTTCCCAACCTTGCTGGGCCTCAGCTTCACAAAGAGTGACTTCCAACAGCCAGGGAAGTCACCAAGGCCTTCTCTTTGTGTGTTTCCTCTTTCTCTCTGATTCCTCTGATTCCTCCACTTGTCATGGAAATAGGCTGATTGATATTGGTATCTTCTTTTGGTTAATGAGAGAAATTCAATTTTTGTAAATAAAAAAGGTTCTCTGAATTCTTTAAAAATGTACCAAACATTGGTAGATGTATTAATGTGTCTGAAAGCTGAGCGGAGAGATTTGATTGCCTATAAGCTTTTGTCATTTCCTTAAAAATTCAAGGAGATAGCTCTTATTTTTATTTTAACAAATTACTTCTATTTTTTAAAAAAATTCTTTAAAATCATTGGATTATCTGAACATGTTCAAAGTTGGTATGCTAACAGAGGAGGATGTGTTGTATCAGTACATCAAGTTTCATCAAAAATGGTGTAAAAATGAGGGCGGGAGAAGGCCCTGGAGTTTCCCCAGTGCCAGTGTTGTTTTCTGCATATTGCACAATCATGTCTGCCATTAATGAATTGATTCAGTAGTTTCGGAAGTTTCTGAAAGTTGCAACTTTTTTGGAAAAAAATGGAAGTGACTTTAGAATCAGACCACCAGTGCCCAAAATGGGTTTTGAACCATTTTTTAATCAACCAAGCCTAATAATTACTATAGATATCACTTAAAAATATATTCCCAGTTTAGATGTTTTGTATTTAATTTATCTGCAAAGCTAAAACTATGATTATAGCTTGCAATTTGAATCTTTTAATGCATATCAGAGCTGTCATTGACATATTATAATTGCCCTTTGAATCATTGGTTTCTTCTGCACATGTCAGAAGCACAAAGTTTGTTTTCTTTGCTGCTGTTTTTGAACAGTAGCTGATTTTGTGCAATTTTCTGGTGTTTTAGCTACAATATTGTGATATGATCTGGTCTGGGGGAGATCCATGTGGTTGACACCATGAATTACCACACTGGGAAACATTAATCCAAGTGATGCACTAAATGAGTTCTTTCTCGATATCTATGCTTTGTAGAAGGCCAGAGGTGTGGGCTGGGATTGAAACTTATAATGTATCTGATTGACAGTGTCTGGCATTTGTTTCTATTTTTAGTTTTAGCCTGCTTGTCACATGAAAGGTGTGTGGCAGTGCTACCCTGGTATAACTCTGCAGTTATACAACTCTTCAGCACCAACCTTACTGCTCACCTACTAGATTCAGCTATCAGAAAAGTCTATGTATCTATATATTTAAGAATGCAGACTTTCTATAAGAATTTCCAGGTGTATGAAAAGCCTACATGCAGGCAGGACACTCAAGTCAATGTCAAGGAACTACTACCAGACCTTGCATATCTGTGATGGAGGGTGACTATCACAGTAATTTTAAGGCTTGCAGCATCTATATTGTGTATTTTAGCTAAAGTCTTTTGCTTGCCTCCTACCCCTTGATGGCCAATAAAATGTAGACTGCACTGCACTAGATATATTATGATTTGACTCAAAAATATAACATATCAACCTTTGGATATACAAGAAAGGCAGAGAATGGCAAAAGGAAGTCAATTTTTTTCATCTTTTCTCTCTGAGAAACAGGGGGAATAATCAAGCAGAATGATTAAGGTGATCATGTTTTTCCTTCTTTTGGAGATACACAGAATATATTCTCAGTGCTTGGAAACTATCTGTGCACTTCTTCATAAAAAGTAACTCTGAGACTTTAGGAGGTATTCACCTCTCTCCTTCAAAGCAAGAAAAAGCTAAAGAAAATGACCTACCTTGGAAAAGGACAAAGACACTTAACAATTTAAAGCTGACCTACTATATGAAGTTACCTTTCTTCTCAAGGAACAGAGGGAGGTTTTTTTTCCTGTAAAGAAGACAGCCATTGAATGACCCTTCGAATGACCTACTTTAATGAAAGGAAACTAAGGTACATTGACCAGTTCTGTCCTTTTCATCTATAAGGTGTCCCTAATGTCATTTAAGTCGAATTCCAGGTATGCATGTGTCTTTTTCTTCAGGTAAAATGTCAGAATTTTAGTTTCAGTGGAAAGTGTTCCAGTAAGGCACCCAAAAAGATTACACAAAAAGGTATGGCCACAGTGCATGCAGTCTGCCTCTATCAAGCAGAGTGGTATAGCACTGTCAAAAATACTACAAGAAAAGACAGCAGAGTGGAGTAGAACTAACTTCCCTTTTGCTTGGAAGCAGCAGCCGTTGCAGTCTTTTATCAGAAGTGTGCTGACATGAAGTGTGCTGATTCAAATGTTAGAGCTCCAGTACAGTGACATAGAGGTAGTCTTTCAAAAGAAAAAATTAAACAAAAATGGCACTCTAGTTCTAACACATTGATTTTCTCAGTGCCCTAGAAAAGTTACTCCTTGCTGTTACTCCTTCATCCTCTCCTTCCATTGATAATTAGGCTGAGGTGCTGGCATTTTTGTTTTACTTCTAAGCTTCAGTCATGAAAGGAGCTGCCAAGTTCACATATACAGTGGCCTCTCTAAGGAATGTATATCCAAACTGTATCCTCAAACTGTATCCATCCTGATTTTTTTTTCCCAGTTAAAAGGCAACCAGCAGGAGCAAAGAGACAGGTGGATTTTGAAATTCTATAGATCCTGAAACTTTAGAGAAAAACTCTCATATGATGATCTGGGCTTCTTGCTTTGGGCTTGTCACTTTTGGAAGTGAGATCACTTTTCCCCTTTGCTTCATAGTTTTCTTTTAAAAAGAAAAACCACACATAACTGTAGGAAGAAATCAGTAAGAATTTTGTCCTAAATTCTCAAAGGAGATAAGGGTTATTTATTTATTATTTTTATCAGATCAATATCCTGCCTTACTCCCCAAATGAGACTCAAAGCTGGTTTACAGCAATATGAATACAAACAAAAACATTTTAAAATACAGACTTAAACAGGACATACACAACTCAAAACAACTGAACGTGCAATTAAGCTTTAAAGGAAATATAACATAGAGCTGTTAAACTGAGGCTATTAATCACGTTGTCAAAAATTGCTTGAATACAAAAATCTCTGGTGTAAAAAAACAGCAAGAAATAGGTCACTCCAGCTATCCTTTTGTTTTCTTTTAATGGTGTTAGTGATAATGGGTATCCACAGAATTACTTTTGGATACCAAAATCTATGAATGCACAGATCCCATTATATACAATGGCATAGGAAAATGCTGTTCATTCTATAAAATAGGAAAATTAAGGACTGCTTTTTGGATATTTTTTCCTGAAAAGTTTCAAGTCGTAATTGGTTGAATCCATGGATACAGAACCCATGGCTATAGAGGACTGACTGCACATTATTCATTATTTTTATGTAAGATGTTTATCGATTACCTCTCAATCCACCAAAGTCCCCAGGGCAATGCACAATGGGTAAAAATACTTTAAAATATGTATGTATTTTAATTAAAACACTTCATACTTCTCTTTAAAAATAGCTCTAAAATAAGACAGTTTAAAAATCAGTTAGGGCAGACACCTTTTATTTTAAATCCCAAAGGCCAACCACAATGACAGACTTCAGTGTTCACTAAAAACTCAGAAGCTAGTCTGATTTCTCTTGAGAAGGATTTCCACAGTTGGGATACTAGACAGAAAATTGCCATGCACACTTCAATGAAACAAAAAAAAAAGTAAGCCTATATGGCTATATATGTAAAATATCTGTCATATTGATAATTTCTTTATAAAACATGGCTAGTAACCAACCAGAAGAAAGATAAGGCAGAGAACCTATTCAGAATGTTAGAAACATAGAAGGTTTTTTAGTTAAAGCAGGAGAAGGATGGACCCCCAGAATGATATTCTAAATGTGCTATTATGGGGCTTTGGCAGTAAACCAAGGGTGAGAGTAAATGTACAAAGTTGAAGAAATGGGATTTATCTCTTCTGGTTTAAGATATTGATAGTTGCTTAGAATTGACATCCACTTGTTACTGGGTGATCATCTTTATTCTGGTAGAAATCTAAAAGCCCGTCCAGACATGACCAAAACCTGGGAGGAACTGGGATATTATATCCCATTTCCTTCTGGGATTTAGTACTCATGCCCACTGCAACCCCCAGGCTTTTTCTCCATGAGATCAACCAAGGAGGGCATGGAGCCTGTCCCTAGCCCCCAATTTTCCCCAAAAACCTATGTGAGGGACATGGCTGCATGCTCAGGCTACTTCATGGAATGCCTCTAGCATTTCAAAATGACACATCAGGAGGTGGAAAAAGAAAACCGATGTTATATTTTTGGGCCACATTGACTGATTTATAGTGATTAGGTTTATGCAAGACTGCTGTGCTGGGTAGGGGAGGTTGCTCTAGGACAACAGTAACACAACTGAAACTTAGCATTATAAAGAAAATGCTGTAAGATATTATAAAATGTGCTTTAAAAATCAAAGTGGAAAGCAGCAGGATGACAAGCATATCTGGAAAACATTTAAATGTAACTGTTATAGCAAGGAGGAGCAAAGACCATAATTTTGGTCTATTTTTCTTTGGTCAGAAACATTTTTTTTAAAAAAAAAGTCTCAACAAAGAAAATGTCCCATGTATGCCCACTTCTATCTGTGTAAGAGTTCCACAGTTTGTCACTATCTGGCACTTCGGTGCTTTTAAACTAATAGGGTGGTAAGGACACGTGGGAGACATGGATTTCTGAATTTGATGAACAAGTTAGTAGGAATGTCATGTTCACTCTCTTAAGCTCCAGGCAATTCGCTGGTGAATGAAATCAATTCAGGCTAATGAAGTGGCTACTTTACTGGCAGAAGAAGCCTTCCAAATCTCTTTTTACTGCCCAGCCATATGGAATATAAATATTTTTCTAGTCAGTGATGGGTGTGGAGAAATTTGATATAGCAAATAACAACTCTGGAAAGAAAATGATTTACCAGAATAGTCTTGTTGTAGAATGCTTATTATTTATTTATTTATTTATTTATTTATTTATTATTTAAACTTATATGCCGCCACTCCCCTGGGGCTCGGAGCGGCTTACAAGAATAGCTGAAATCTAACAAAGTTTAAAAGCAATTTAAAACAATTTAAAAACAACAGTATCAAACATTAAAAGCCTGTCGGAACAGGTATGTCTTACATGCCCTGCGGAAAGCTGATAAGTCCCGCAGGGCACGAACTTCAGGTGGCAGAGCATTCCAGACTGATGGCACCACTGCTGTGAAGGCTCTGCGTCTGGTTGCCGTTAGACGCAAGGTCTTGACACTGGAGACTTCCAATAGATCTTGGTCCTCAGAATGGAGGGATCTCTGGGGTTGGTAGGGGGTGAGACAATCCCTCAGATATATTGGCCCCAGACCATGCAAGGCCTTAAAGGTAAGTACCATCAATTTGAAAGTGATCCGGTGCTCAATTGGTAACCAATGCAGCTGTAGTAAGATTGGTGTTATGTGGCATCTCATCGGAATTCCCGCAAGAAGCTGAGCAGCTGCGTTTTGTACCAACTTGAGCTTCCAAATCACCGACAGAGGGAGGCCAATGTAGAGGGCGTTACAGTAGTCCAGTCTTGAGATGACCGTGGCCTGGATCACCATAGCTAGGTCGTCCTTGGACAGGTAGGGGGCCAGCTGTCTAGCCTGCCGCAGGTGAAAGAAGGCGGTTTTGCTCACGGCAAAGACCTGGGCCTCCATTGTCAGCAGAGGGTCCAAAAGGACTCCCAGACTCTTTACCAATGATGACGGGCGTAATGCCTCGCCATCCAGGGTGGGCAGATGGATGTCCCCACTGCCCGGTCCACCCAGCCATAGGATCTCCGTCTTTGCTGGATTCACCCTCAACCTGGTGGCACGCAGCCATCCAGTAACGGCCTCGAGGCACTGATGTAAACAATCGGGTACAGATCCGGTCGGCCTTCCATCTTCAGCACCAGCTGAGTGTCATCGGCATACTGATAACACTCAAGCCCAAAACCTCGAACCAGCTGAGCAAGTGGTTGCATATAGATGTTAAACAACAGAGGGGAGAGAATGGCCCCCTGAGGAACCCCACAAGATAGAGGGGACCTCTCAGAGACCAGGCCTCCCCTCTCCACTCGCTGTCCACGGTTGTGAAGAAAGGAGGACAGCCAGTTTAAAGCTGTCCCCCTGATTCCAGCATCAGCAAGGCGGTGGGTCAAGAGATTGTGGTCGACTGTGTCAAATGCTGCTGTGAGATCCAATAGCACGAGCAGCGCTGACCCGCCCTGGTCAAGCTGGCATCGAAGGTGATCCGTGATGGAGACCAGCACAGTCTCTGTCCCGTGCCCCGCATGGAAGCCAGATTGGAAGGGATCTAGTCCGGCTGTGTTGTCTAGGAATTGCTGCAACTGCTCCGCTGCTGCCCTCTCAATCACCTTGCCCAGGAACGAGATATTTGAAACTGGGCGGTAACTGGAGGGAACCGAGGGATCTAAATCTGGTTTCTTCAGCAAAGGAGAGACCACCGCCTCTTTTAAACCCTCTGGAAAGACTCCTTGCTCAAGGGAGCTGTTTATGATCTTCAACAGAGGGTCACGTAATCCCTCCAAGCAGGATTTCACCAACCAAGAGGGACACGGATCGAGGGAGCAAGTGGTCGGTCTAGCTGCAGCTATGAGCCTATCAACAGCCCCTGCATCCAGCGGGATGAACCGGTCGAGGATGGCCCCAGCAAGTGGCCACGGGGTCTCAAGTTCTCTCACTGTATCAATTGTGGCAGGGAGCCACAATTAGTAGCGAGATCTTGTCTGCAAAATAGCTCTGAAAAACCTCGGCTGGAGGGGCCTGATTACCACTTTTTGGGACGGTAGGAACCATAGTTAGAGATCGAATTATTTTGAACAATTTTGCTGGGCGTGAGCTAGCAGACGTTATCAAAGAAGCATAATATACTCGCTTTGCCTCAGTGATAGCATGCTCATAGGATTCCCTGAATGCCTCATAAGCTGATCTCAATGCTCTGTCACGGAGTTCTCGCCACACGCCCTCCAGCTGTCTCTTTTCCCGCTTCATCAGTCGAAGTTCCTCGGTGAACCAAGGAGACCGATTTCGGCGGGGTCTGAGAGAGCATCTAGGGGCGATCTCGTCGAATGCATTGGATAGCCTGATGTTCCATGTGTCCACCTGCACATCGATCGAGTCGCTGGCAGGCTCCAGATCCCTCAGAGCATTATGGAACCTACTGGGTTCCATAAGTCTCCTTGGGCGAGCCCAAATTGGCTCGGCGCCCTGGCAGCGTGGGTAGGCATGCTCCAACCGGACTCTCAGGGCGCAGTGATCCGACCATGGAACCTCTATTGTGGAGGCTTGGGTCACTTGAATTCCTGCGCTGAAAATCAAATCTAATGTGTGCCCCGCCCGATGCGTGGGCCCAGTAGTACAGAGGGAGAGTCCTAGTGTCTCCATGATAGACACTAGGTCCACAGCCACTAATGAACAAGAGTCAGCATCAGCGTGGATATTGAAATCCCCCAAGACGATAAGTCTGGGGAACCTCAGGGACCACTCCGACACAGTTTCAAGCAGCTGGGATAGACTGTCCGCTGGTGTGCTGGGCGCACGGTACACCAGAAGAAAGGCTATGCTCTCATAGGAATCCCACACCAGGCCAACACTTTCAATGCCAGAGATGCTCAGCACAGGAACTGCCCTAAGAGAAAAACTTTCTCGGGCGAGCATAGCCACACCCCCCCCCCCCCCCCCGCCTCCCAGTCTGCATCTGGTGAGTGATTGCATAATCTGGAGATGTTATTTCCTGGAGTAGGATCTCATCCTCCTCTTGGATCCAAGTTTCTGTAATACACACTAGGTCAGCTCCCTGATCATTAAGAAAGTCCCTGATGGTAGCAGTTTTATTCCTTATGGACCTAGCATTCACTAACACCAGAGTAGGAGGGGAGGAAACTGGTTGCCTGTCACAGATGTACCTGGGGATAGGCCGCAGGTTATAGGGGGGCCGAGTCTCCCGTCGACTCAACCTCCCTCTAGTATTCGGCCTGCGCCTACCGTCGTACCTCCCCCTCCCAGAGATCGTAGGAATCCCCATGCATAGACCTACTTCTCTTGGAGGCTCTGCAGCACAGATTAGGTGCCCAGTGTTTGACTGGCCATCTGAAAAGGGGATGGGGCATGGCCAATTAACAAGTGGTCATAGGTGGGGCCCTCAGAGTGGTGAGGAGCAGGTGTAAAGGCCAAAGCACCCGGCCAGCATTGTGGGTGGGGGGATAATCTAGAAGATGTCGGATCCAGATTCCCTTGAGAGTGCTGGAATGGGTTCTTTTTTTTTTATTTTATTTTTTTTAAATAAATAATCTTTATTCTCATTTTCAATATTATTGACAACAATTAATACATATAATACATAAACCGTTGCAAAAGAGACATTTTACAAAGACATTGTTAAGACATAATACAGAGGGAACATGAGGAGAGGGGGTAGGGGAAGGGGGGGCGGGAGGGGTGGAGGGAGACGGGGGAAGGGGAGAAACAGAGAGGAGGGGGTGTGATATAATTAAAAAGAGATATTGTGACTTCCTAAATAGTCTACAGGATTGTGCATACTTTTTAGATTCCAAATTCTTTCTTATCTACCATTATTCCACTGCCTTGCCCACCGCTGGATTAACGCGGTGTTCTTTTTTCCTTTAGGAAGGTTTTTACTGGGCTCCAGTCTATTGTTTTTTTTTGAACTAGTATCGTATAACAAATTTGCTAGCGTGTCCATTTCCATTAAATCGCTAATCTTTAGGAGCCACTCTTCGGTAGTTGGGAGAGTTGCATTTTTCCACTTGCTGGCTAGGACGAGTCGTGCCGCAGCCGTCGCATGGTATAGTATCTTTTCCTTGTTAGAGTCAATATTGAAATCCAATAGATGAAGAAGATAGTAATCTGGTTTTCGATCGAACTTTGTCTGAATTATCTGTTGGGTCTGCCTATGAACCTCGGACCAAAATTTTTTAACTTCTTTGCACTGCCACCAGCAATGTATAAAAGAGCCCAGTTGCTTGCCGCATTTCCAGCACTTACTGCTTGCCCCCTTGTGATATTTTGCTATTTTTTGGGGCGTCAGATGCCAACGAAAAAACATCTTGCGCCAGTTTTCTGTTATTGTGGCTGATTTGGCAAATCTGATTTTCCCCTTCCAGATGTGTTCCCATTCTTGGAGTAGGATGGTGTGGCCTAAATCTGTTGCCCACACAATCATGTTCTCCTTGATCAACTCCTTTTCTGTGTCCCATTCAAGCAGTTTGCTGTAAAGTATTTTGATCAATTTCTTTTCTTTGGCCATTATTGAATCCCAGAAGCTGTCAGGCGGGGCGAAGTCTTTTTTCTTGTCTTCTTTAAATGCTTCCACGATTTGGAAATAATGAAACCAGGAGAGATTTTCGTCGCTTTTTCTTAGGGATTCTATAGATTTTAATTCCCACTGGTTGTTCTTCTTTGTTATAAGCGTTTTATATGTGTGCCATTTGTTGCTGGGAAGTTCCCTTTTGTGGTGCGCTTCTATGGGGGAAATCCACAGAGGTGTCTTTTGGTATAGGTAAGGTTTGTATTTATCCCATACCTTGAAAAGGGCCGCCCTTATAGAGTGGTTGGAGAAATTCTTTTCGACTTTGGTCTTTCCTTGCCATAAATAGGCGTGCCAACCTCTTCTGATGTTGAACCCCTCTAAGTTTAGTAGTCTTCTCTTCTTTAGTGTGGTCCAATCCTTTACCCAGGTTAATGCGCAGGCCTGATAGTATATTTGTAGGTTCGGTAGGCTCCATCCCCCTCTTTCCTTTGCATCAACCAGAGATTTATATTTGATTCTGGCTTTTTTACCGTTCCAAACTAGTCTCGTGAGGTCTTTCTTCCATTGCATGAAGCAGTGGTTGGTCCTTAGGATGGGTATCATTTTGAATAGAAAGATCATTCTGGGAAGAATGTTCATATTTACTACCGCAATTCTGCCGGAGATGCTCAGATTCAGATGTTTCCAACTGTCTATTTTTTTGGAGATATCTTTCCAGGTTGTTTCATAATTATTTTTCACCAGTTGGGCGTTATTCGATGTTAGATATATCCCGAGGTATTTTATCTTATTTGCGATTCCGCATTGTGATATTTCCTGTAGTCTTCCCTTTTTGGCAGCATCCATGTTTTTCGTCAGAATTTTGGTTTTCATCCTGTTGATTCTTAATCCAGAGACTTTCCCATAGCTGTTTATTGTATCCAACCAGTGTAAGACTGTATCAAGGGGGTTTTCTATTATACAGACGACATCGTCTGCATAGGCCTTCACTTTGTACTCATCTTTACGGACTTTGGTTCCTCGCAGGTTCTCATCTTTTCTAATTTCTTCCAGTAGGATCTCCAGTGTCAGGATAAACAGCAGGGGGGATAGAGGACATCCCTGCCTGGTGCCTTTTTCGATGTTAATGAAATCCGTCTCTTGATCATTGACCCGAATTTTGGCCCTTTGTTTGGAGTAGATCGCACTTATCGCATTATTAAAGTGGAAGCCCATGTCTTTTTCCCGGATTACCTGGCGCATGAAATCCCAACTGACGCAATCAAATGCTTTCTCTGCGTCGAGAAATAATAGACCCAGCTCCTTTTGTGTATTTGTTGCATAATACTCTATTATGTTCATAATTGTTCTTAAATTCTCGCTCATGTATCTGGTTGGGAGGAAGCCCGTCTGATCCTCGTTGATGATGTTGTTCAGGAGTTTCTTCAATCTATTCGCTGTTATGCTGGCGAAGATCTTGTAATCCGTATTCAGCAGCGAGATCGGTCTGTAATTTTTAACATTTTCTGCATCCGTTGCTTCTTTGTGTATTAAGGTGATGGTTGCTTCCTTCCATGATTCAGGTAATCTTGCTTCTGATAAGATGTTATTAAAGATTTCTTTTAAATGGGGGGTCAGTTCTTCCTGGAACACCTTGTAGTACTTGGCTGAGAACCCGTCCGGGCCCGGGGCCTTGTTATTTGGTAAGTTGTTTATTGCTTTCCTAATTTCTTGCTCCTCAATTGGTTTGTTAAGGGATTCTCTTTCCTCATCATTTATTTTTTCTAATTTGAGTTTTGCCAGGTATTCGGTTATGTCATTCATCTGGATCTTGTCTCTTTGATATAGCTCTTCGTAAAACTCCTTGAATTGATTTTTAATCTCCTCTTCTCTGTAATAGCTTTCCCCATTCTTTGTTATTTTAAAAATGTACTGTTGTTGTCTTTTTTTCAGAAGTTTCTTAGCGAGGAGTTTTCCTGGCTTGTTTGCGTTGGTGAAGTAATTTACCTTCATGCGTTTTAAGTTGTTCGCCAGTTTTTCAAGCTGAAAGGACTCCAGTTCTTTCCTCATGAGTTCCAATTCTAGTTTAATTTTCTTATTTTTTGGTTTCTTCTTGAGCTCTGTTTCCTTGACTTTAATGTTCTTCCAGAGGGCAGCATACTCCTCGTGTCTTTTCCTATTTCTGATTGACCCTTGTTGTATGAGGTGCCCCCTCATAAACGCCTTGCTGGCATCCCAAATTATTTCTGTCTTTGTTTCTTCATTTTTGTTCAGCTTGAAGTATTCCCTGATAAGTTTTTTGTTGGTCTCGATATTTTCCTCTGTTCTTAACAGGTATTCATTTAATTTCCACTTTCGCTGTCGGTTGGCCCCTTTGAGGACTGTGAGAATTGGGCAATGATCCGTCAAAGTTCTGGGAAGAATTTGAATCTTTTCTAGCTTGGTTAGTACGGTGTTCGAGGCCCAAAGCATATCAATCCTTGACCAGGATGCATGCCTATCTGAATAAAAGGTGAAATCCTTTCCAGTTGGATTTCTAGTTCTCCAGACGTCCTGGAGAAATAGCTCTTTCTTCAGTTGGAGGAAACAGGCTGGTAGTTTGCCTCCCTTTGTGTCTTTCCTGTTCTTTTTAGACCTGTCCATATTACAGTCCAATACCCCATTATAGTCTCCCACTATAATTATGTCCGTATGGGTCTGATCTCCAAGTTTCTTTCTGAGTTCTTTGACGAAGTTTGTTTTCGGGCCTACGGGAGCATAGATGTTGCAGAGTAGTATTTCTTGCCCGTTTTTTTTATTTTAATGCCGATCATCCTCCCCTCTTCATCTTTAAACGCCAAGGTGGCATCAATTGAATTTTTTACGTAGATAACTACTCCTCTTTTTTTTGTGATGCAAGTGAAATAAATTCCTTACCAAGTTGTGGCTGAGTGAGATATGTGCTGTGTTTTGAGATAATGTGCGTCTCTTGTAGCGCTATGATATCGTAGTTTCCTTTTTTGAGTGAGTTAAATATTAGTCTTCTCTTGTTGGGTGTGTTCAGGCCATTGACATTGTTGGAGTATATTTTCAGCTCACTCATCACAGGTTGGGTTGGCATACTGTGAAGGTCCCATGTCCTTTTCCTCCGCTTCTTCCTCCAGAGATTCTGGTCTGGCTCTTTTCTTGTCTTTTCTCCTCCACTCCTTGTTTTGTTTTCTGGCCTCCGCTGTTTCATAGTTCATTTTATTCGGCTCTTCCTCTCTGGGCGCATGGGATGTTGTTTCAAGGTCCTTTAGGAGGGTCTTATGAAATTCCTTGGCTTTGTCTTCTGAGGTTAACCAGAATTTGTTGTCTTTATATGTCACTTGTATGCCTTCTAGTCTTTCCCATCTGAATTTAATCCTGTGTTTTTTGAGTTCATCAGTCAGGAAATAATATTTTTTCCTTTTGTTCATTGTCATGGTTGAGAATTCCTTGAGTATAATTACTTTCCTTCCTTTGATGGTTACCTGATCTTTGGGTTTCATCTTGATGATTTCGTCGCGAACACTTTTCCTACAGAAGGTGGCCACTATATCCCTAGGGACCTTGTTCCGCCTGGCGTAGTTCGAATTAACTCTTAAAATTGTATCTATTTCCTTGTTCATATCTTCCATGGTGGTGTTGAGCAATCCCGTCGTGATTTCGGCTATTATTTCTCTCAGATTTTCTCCTTCTCTCTCTTCTATATTCCTGAATCTTAATTGGAGGTCTGTTTCTCTGCAGGCCCACAGTTCTTGCTGTTTTTCTAGTTTATCTTTTGCTTCTTCCAGTTTCTTTATTTTTGCTTCTGTGATGGTCTGTTTTTTCTTTAAATTGGTATTGTCTTTCTTCAGATCTTTTATTTCCTCCTGTACGCCACTGACCTCCTTTTGTATCTGGGCCATATCCTCTTTCATCTCCTGTCTTAATTTGCCCATTTCATCTTTAAATAGCTTTTCCATGTTTTGCTGTGTTTTCTCCTGGCTGTCTTCTATTTTCTTTTCAATTTTATCCTGTATTTTTAGCATCTCCTGCAGCAATTCTTTGAGTGTTGTTTCCGCCTGAGTAGATAGTCTTCTGGTTGGAGTAGGGGTTGCAATTGTTGTCGGGGCCGTGGTTGTTGTTGTTGTTGTAGTGGATGTGGGGTTTGTTGTTTTGTTCTGTTTCCCCCCATGGGTATTTTTTTCCGCCATGCTGACCCTTCCACTTATGTATTTGAGTGTTCCAGCCCGCAGTTTTAAGCTTGGCTTTCTTCACTTTAGGAGATCCTTTTTCCCCTCCTATTTCTCTCTTCTTTTATCTTCCTTCTTTGGTTCTCTGTGGTCCACTTCTTTTCTTCTGCGTCCACTCCTCCCTTCTTCTATACCCCCCTTTGAGAGTACCGTCCTAATAGGATTTTCATTTAACCACTCTTTCTTATTGTTGTTCTTCTGTATTTTTCTCCTTGTAGGTCCCCCCTCCCCTCAGGGAAGACCTTAGCACCCCGCAATTCTGTTTATTTGATCTTAGGCCTTCTTTAACCCCCTTTCCTCTGGCTACCTACCGCGTGTTCTCGGGGGTCTTCTGTTCCTTACGCTGCCTGGGTGCCTCTATTTTTTCTTCCTCTTTTCGCTCTTCGCTTATTGCCTTGGCCCTTTGCAGGGCGTCCTGTTTCCGCCCTGTTTTCACCCTGGGGCCTCGACGTTGATTGCTTCTTGTTCCGCTTATTGCCTCTTACTACTCTTCTTGGAGTCCCCGCCGCTCTCGCGGGCTTTGGCGCTCCCGCGTGAAGTCTCGCGAGAGTTCACGGGAATTCGCCGGTCTCGCGCGGCAACGCGATGGTTCGCGAAGGCTTGTTGCGCGTGCCCGCCCCCTTCTCCTTCGGCCCCCTCTGCCTCCTCGCGAGCAGGAGGTGAGCCGAGCGAGGAGGCTTCTGGTTGCTTTGGGTCTACTCGGGCGCTTGGCGTGGACGCGCAGCCCCGGCAAGTTTCGAAGGAGGCCGCGGCTGGGTATGTCCCCGGGGAGCGGGGGGGCGGGGAAGGGAGAGAGGGTGTTGAGGGGGTATTGCGGTTCGGGGGGGGGTCTTCACAAAAGGAGATTCTGGCCGAGCGTTGGGTTAAATAGTAGAGTAAATAATAGACGTAAACACTTACATTGGGAGTTCTTTTGTCTTGTATCTTGTGTCGACCCCCTTCCTTCTCTTTAAACTTGTGAGACTTGTGCCTTCTTTCGTTGTATTTGAGGCTTCTTCTCAACTCATTCACACGTATCACTGAACGCTTCTATAGCTCCTTTAAGTCAGGCTAGCCAAGTTTGACCGCTTAAGACCGGTGCTTATGCCTCCCTTTCTTTCTTTCCTTCTTTTCTTTCTTCTCTTTCTTTCTTTTCTCTGTCAAGAGTTCGCCCGGTGGGCTTGTCGGCGGGGTTTTGAGATCCTGCTTATCTATTTCTTTCTTCTTATTTTTTTTTCTCTTATATCCCTAACTTGATAAAAACGGAGGCTGGCGGCGTTGCGGCTCTTCAAGCCGTACCTCCCCCCTGGGCGCCGACCCTGATTGCCAGGCGGGTTTCCTGACCTCCTTGAGGGGGGTCAGTTCTCCCCGCCCCCGCAATTCTTTGGGTTTAGCAACCAAGGCGACTTCTAGTCTGTCGCTTTGTGGGGATTCTGGTCCCCTTTCCCATCTGGGGGGTGCTCAGGTCCTCCTGAGGCTCCCAGAGCCGTCAAGGCCTGCTGCCGCCGCCATGCTGCCTCCACCGGAAGTCGCTGGAATGGGTTCTTAACTCCCGTAGACTGGGAAGACAATCTCTCTTTTATGCCCACAGTTCTTATATTTGAGTCCCAGGCTCTGGTTTCTTGGGGGTGTACTCTCTCCTCCATATTTACAGATCTGGAGCCATCTGGGGGAGCGTGGGCCAATTTGTGGGAGGGGGCAGTAGCTGTAGATCTTGTCCGGTTGCCAAATCCCACTCCCCAGAAGATTCTAGTTTTAAATTTCTTTTGATGACAGCCAGTCTGTCCTGGCCTGCAGTCAATCCAGCACTCTGCAAAGCGCCAGAAGCTCCCTCCGCCAGCAAAATAGTTTGCTCTGGCCTTTCATCAGAGATCTGGTGCATATCATGGTGGCGTTTCCATCTCTGATCAAGATAACCCGCGCGCCTGCGCCGGAAATTCTTGGGAGTTGGAGAGGAAGATAGAAGCTCACCAACAGTGGCCCCAAGATCAGTCGCCATCTTCGGAGCTTGCCTCTTTGATAGAGAGAGGCAGCGACATCGCCGGGGGCTTCCACAAAACGGGGACACTAAGGGAGAGACAGGCACCCGTCTAAGGATCTCTGTCACATCCAATGCCTCCACTTCAGGCCGAGAGGGCCAATCCTTTTCCTGATTGGTGGTCCCCGGAGCTCCCCGCCCAGACCAAGGGCATGGGTAGGACAGTCCGAGATCGAGAGGGCAAAAACCATCAAACAAGCAGCCATGAGAAGCAGACTCCAGAATCTCCCCCTTTGGCATCGAGGACGCATCCTGGCTCATCTCGGGACTCTCAAATGGCTCTCCATTTATCAGGGAAGCTCTTTGCAGAGTTAAGGGAGACTCCTTGGGATGGTCCCGGTTTTGATCCCAAGCTAGGTCTCGGGCATTTTCAGGGTCAAGGTCCAAAGACTTGCAGGTGGTCCTCCCTTGTGTGTAATCTAGGGGCTGAGCTAATGGATGATTCAGTCGGCAAAGCAGCCTCCCAAACTGATTAAGCCAATCAGCTAGGTGGTTGTATTCTGCAAACAGCAGGCTCACCAGTCTTGGGTCCAGTCTTGCGCCCTCTTGGCCGGGTCCCTGATCATCCAAACAATTTAAGCAGTCTGGCCCCTTCGGATTTTCTTCCTGGGGTTTGGATGAATCCAAAATCGCATTCAGATCCAGGAACCCCACAGGGCTGTTTGTGGTTCCCTCATGGCAATCCATGGAGGTGAAGTTGTAATTTATTTATTTATTTATTTGAGCTCTCTCTGATCTTGACTGAGAGAGGGAGTACTCTGACCGCGTTGTAATAGATGGTCTAGAAGGGAGCGTTCTAACCTTGTTGTAATTTATTTATTTATTTATTTTAGCTTTCTCTGATCTTGACTGAGAGAGGGAGTACTCTGACCGCGTTGTAATAGATGGTCTAGAAGAGAGCATTCTAACCTTGTTGTAATGGCAGCCACACTCTAACCCTAATTGAAAGAGCAATGCCCGCTAATGGATGATTCAGTCGGCAAAGCAGCCTCCCAAACTGATTAAGCCGATCAGCCGATCAGCTAGGTGGTTGCGAGCAATGCCCACATATATTGGCTACTTAACTGCCAATCTTTCTAAATATAAAAGGAGCTCATTGGAATCAAATGGAGGCTGAAATCATACATGTGCAACAATGTAGCTTAGCAGTGACTTTGAATGCATTGTTAGTATTGGCCATCAATTTTTTTCTGAAGTTTTTGTTGTTGTTTCCCAGAGATTTACTTAAGGAAACTTTTGAATGACTGAATTGTTTTTGTGCATATGCTGTGTACTTTTGTTATTATTTTTGTTTGGTTTTGGTGGTTACATGGAATGTGGGCAAGGCAAATTGGAATTTTCTGTTGTCCTATAAGTGGTCTATTGTTTATGATACCTCAGAATTTACATGAAAAGTAAGACCTCTTAAAGGGATGTTTGATGTCCTCAGGGAAGTAGAGGGACTCAGCCTGGGTAGAAAAACATGAAAACTCCATAGAAAACCTCAGTTTAAAATTCTCTGAGAAAAATAAAATTTCAAAATCATGAGATCATGGACTGTTGAAACAATAGACAAGCTAATACTGTTTCAGAACTGCCATCATCATATCTCTGAAGGACCTGCGCTTTCTGAAAGAAATAGAGACCAGCAGGAAGTAATACATTGTGGTGATGCAGATATGGGCATAGAACATAAGTGCTTATCTCTCATTTGTGTCCTTCTTCATTCCAGACACTCAGCCTATTTCCTCACCTTTACTTCAGTAAAGGGTTTGACTGGTTGCAATTGATCAAACTGGATTTTCCTCTTCTTTTACCAAAGCTTGTTTACCTATTCTACATTGAAGCTGGTGGACTTCAGAAAACTGGCATGAAGAGTGGTTTTAAATAGGCAGTCATTCTGCAGATAGCTGGAATGAAGAAAAAAGTGAAGTACAGGGAGCAACACCCCCCCCCCAAAAAAAAATGGTGAAGAGAAGCTCTGAAATTGCCTCTTTAAGTTACAGAGCCTAAGGAATAGTGGCATTGGCCTGGAAAATACCTCTTTTAAAATTGTAAGTGGGCATTGCTAGGAAATAATTGATGACCAGATAGCAAATTAGTAGATTTAGGTTGCTCCTAGGACTCAGGTGGCATCTCCAGATTGGCAAGGATAGAGATCACATGGAAACCCGCTGCAATAACAAAATCTCATGCCCATCTTCCCTTGCAGTTCATTAGTTACATAATAGTTAAATAAAGTTAAATGTATTCAACTCAAACATTCTTCCCAATCACCAGTAATCCAGCAAGAAAAACATGTTATATTTATTAGCTTTAATTATTTATTTGGCTTGTTTCACTTTTTACAGTAAGCACAGCCATTTATGACATTTTATTTTGTTTGATATCTGTGTCTTGTAATCATGTTAATTTTGTCCTCCAAGGACAAAAGAAATAAAAAAATAAAAAGCAAATGCATCTAAACAAAAACTAACATAAGCCTAAATCAAACTTTGTCATTTCTAGTACTGCTGAAAGGTCAAAACAAAATTGTACATGGCTATATTGGAAGAGCCACTCTGCACTAAAAGAGTGCAATGATATTATGGCTGTGGAGACAAGTACTATACATCTAAATTGAGCGCTAAGCAGGAGATTGATTGCTCCAGTGGCAGCCTGCTAAAAAAAGAAGCAGCCATTTGAAAGCTGAATTATAGCAAGATTTATCTCATACTTATGCATCTCCAGCTAAAGGGAAATATACAGCATGACAAGATTCTATAACCATCTGTAACTGGCCAGGAAGAATTAGAATTAAGGTGCACTAGAGAATGGGAGCAACTAAAACAAGGAGGGAGGAAAAGAGAAGGCTGAGAGGGAAGTTTCTTATTTAATGATCATTGGAGAGGCTCAGGAGGACTCAATTTCTCTTCTTTCTTATACTGCCAATTTATGTAAATTTCCTTTTGAATTTTATTTTATTTTATTTGCTACTACGTAGCCTTATCATTAGAAGGTTATTAGTTTTGTCACCCTCTGATAAATGAAGAGAAATAAAAACACATAGCATACAATTTTTAAAGAAATACAGAAACATTATTCATATAATTGGTTAATATAAGTATTTTTTTTAAAAAAAAACCCCAATAATTTGTGAATGATGAATTCAGCTATATTATATTCCAAGATTTATTGAGAGAAACCTATTGTAGTCCTTTGGGGTAATAGTGACAGATAAATCACTTAACACACACACTATGGTTATTTGAGATATTGCTGCCTTGTCTTACTTACCACTTAAATCCAGGTTTTGAACCAAAAATAGGTGGGTAATAAATTTCATCTTTTGGCAACCCTATATATTCAATCTTTCTGCAATCCTATAGAATATAAGCCCTATTGAAATGGGTGGAGTTTATATCATAATAGACATATGATTGTGGTGTGAGGCATTTACACAATTCTATGAACATTTACTCCAACTCTTTTCAATGGAGAATACTTTGAAGCAACTGAATTGTCAGTGTGAATTCCACACCCCGCCCCACAAAGACTTTTTGCAAAACAAAATTCAACTTGCTTTTTAAAAATATGCATTTACAACAAAGTTGGACCATGATGCATACCTTTGAAATGTGAATGGGAAAATCTCATAAATGTTTTTATTCCAAAAATGGAAGTTATGACAAGCATGCTTTATTCAGTGGGAAAATGTGTACAAAACTTAAGAAAAAACCCTTAAGGCTGTGGGACCAAGCATTTGAGCAGTAAATGTAGCAATGAAATAATCAGAGTGATTTAATATGATTGACAAATGGATATACCTTGGACTATGATTTGAATTTGTGTGATTTTAATTGATGTTTTAATAATTGATGTTTTCATTATATGGTTTTAATTACAACTGTTTTAACTACAACTTGTAATTGTATGTTGTTGGCATCAAATTGCTGCCTGTTGTGAGGCCCCCCTGAGACCCCATCCGGGGTGAGAAGGGTGGGATACAAATGTGGGAAATAAATAAAATGTGTACATTAGTAAAATGGGGACACAAAATAACAGAAGAAAAAAGTACATGTGGAAAATGGCAGGTAATTTCTAAGGGAAAGAGAAAAAAGCTTTGCAACCTGAAGGGGAAAAAATGGAATGAACCAAAAACTATAGGGTGAGGTTTCCATACATTCCTAGATAAGGGAAACACATTTTGCCAAAACAAAATATCACAATAAATTCATGGTATGGTAAACTCAGTTTATTTGCCTTTATTCTGTCAATTCCAATCTCATTCACCAGTATAATTGACAATTAAGATTATCTTTGCAAGATCAAAGAAAACTATTTTTCCGACAAACTATTGCCTTTAAAGTTAATTAGCTCCATGCAACACGATTGAGTTTGTTTGCGAGTTAGGTAACATTTTGCAGTGCAGTTCATAGCCTTTGTAAAAATTTCTTTTGCAAACTGGATTGTTTTGAAGTCTTTTCCTTTGATCTAGCCAGCTCCACACTTGAACCTAGCAAAACCCAAACTCCAAAAGCTAAGAAGAAAACTTAACAGCACTTCAGATGCTTTGCTAAATCAGAGGTCCCATCTACACTGCTATATGATGCAGTTCAACACAGCTAAACTGCATAATATGGTGGTGTAGATGGACCTGAGATGCTAGATAGCTGAAATCTAAAGTTTTTCAAGGAAAATTTGAAGGGGTTGGCATGTTCTGAATTTAAGCCCCACCTACACTGCCATATAATGCAGTATAACTGAATTGAACTGCATTGTAGACTCATATAATGCAGTTCCATGCAATCAAGCTGCATTATGAAACTGCATTATTTGGCAGTGTAGATGGGGCCTTAAAGAGCCACTGGTGATTCGGCCTTAAATCCCAGCACTCAGGTCCTTTAACAGTTTCAGCTTACATTTGTAAATGTTATTAGAATGAATGAAAATCTTAATATATTTACCTTCCTTTATTTGGCACATTATGGGCAACGTGATCTGGTAAAGGAGCTACTTCTTTGCATTGCACAGTAGTGACAACTACATAGGGAACAATTTTGGAGTTACATTCAGACATGTTAGCTTTGCTAAAATAAAGTGCACATATCTTGAATGCAGGACTTTGGTTTCTACAAGCAAAGGTGGTACATTGAGAAAATACCTCAGTTCCCCCATAGGTTTGCAAACAACAAACTAAAAAACATGTGGCTCATTTCAGATGAAGCAACATTTATTCAGCGGTAGGAGACTATTGAGAATTAAAGTATTGCATTGGACATCCAGGAAAACTGAGGTAGGGGACTTGCCACATTCTCCTGAGAAAATATCTCCCTATTTCTTCTATGGGACATGGGGACATTATTGCCATACCTCCCCCTCAAGGCAGTTCAGCCCTTCACAAAAAAAGTCTCTTGCAGTTCAATCATTTTTATGCTGGAAAGGAGGTTCCAAGAGCCACAAAAAACATTCCAACTCAGCAGATTCTGTGAGAAGTTTGTGAAAGTTTCTAGACTGAGAAAAAGGAAATACTTCACATGTGTCCAGGCGTATTTTAAATTTTATCCAAGATATGTTAATAGCATCACTTGTATGGCTTTTTAATGACCAATAATGAGAGAATAAGAAAAGACACCCGAAGTGGGATCAAACAAGGGCTAATTTATTTGACATATTAACTATTTAAGATTAAAATTTAGAAAACTTGCAAGAGAGGGAGAGAAAGCTGGTTGGGGTCTTATTTGGGCCAGGCATCTATTTGTGACAAATCTCCCCTGTTCTCCTTACATTAAAACACTTGGCCTAAAGTCAAACCAATATTATTGGTTGCTCACCTCAGATGGCCATATTCTGGAAAGCAGACTTGGGAATCACCACCACCTCCGAAGGCTAAGAACTCAAAAGCCCCAAGTCAGCCCTAAGGGCAATCTCCTTCCCAGCCCCCAGAACCAAAGAGGCCATTCCAGAGCCCCACCCTTCATCTAAATGGTGCCAAGATGTACAGCAACTTTTGATATTCTGCCACAAAACTGGCCAGCAAAGCCTATTTAAAGTTACTAACCTGAAACCAATTGTCCTGTGCCCCAGAAAGATTATAAGGTAAGTCAACCCCCCTGCCACCCCCACCCCAAAAGAGGAGAAAAAATCCTACCCAGCACTAAGAGGCAACCAGATAAGCTCATACTACACTGAGAGGGGATGGTAGGTCTTGTAAATTCAAAAAAGCTGTGTGAGTAGGTTCTTGTGGGTTTTTTCGGGCTATAGAGCCATGTTCTAGAGGCATTTCTCCTAACGTTTCGCCTGCATCTATGGCAAGCATCCTCAGAGGTAGTGAGGTCTGTTGGAATTAGCACAATGGGTTTATATATCTGTGGAATGGGGTGGGGCAAGGGGTGGGGCAAGGAGTTCTTCCCTGCTGCAGGTAGGTGTGAATGTTTCAGCTGATCATCTTCATTAGCATTTGAAGGCCTGCCTGAGCCTGGGAAAATCTCTTGCTCAAGCAGGCCTTCAAATGCTAATGAAGGTGATCAGCTGAAACGTTCACACCTAACTGCAGCAGGGAAGAGCTCCTTGCCCCACCCCAGCCATTCCACAGATATATAAACCCATTGTCCTAATTCCAACAGACCTCACTACTAGGGCTGGGCAATTCATTTCGTTAATTCGTTAATTCGTTAAAAATTCGTTATTTTTTTAATTACGAAACGATTACAAAACTTTTTTTTAACCCGGAAGTGTTTTTAAATATCGAAACGGCAGGCGCCAAAAAATTTTGTATTTCCGTCCATTTCGGAAATACGTAAGATGGCCGCCTGCCGATGCCGCCGGCTGAGCAAGCGAGCGAGAGGGTGAGCGAGAGGGGCGAGCGAGCGGTGACGGTGAGAGCCATTCAGCTGTGAAATTTTCTGCCCCAGAGGGAGTGCGGTGGAGACTCTTTGAAACAGAGGCTGGATGGCCATCTGTCAGGGAAGGGCTTTAGGAGTTTTAGTTACGGGGATTTATGGTTCACCTGCAATCAAAGAGCGTTCTGAACCCCACAAGCGGCGAGCGAGAGGGGCGGGTGAGCGGCGAGCGAGAGGGGCAGGCGAGCGGAGAGCGAGAGGGGCGGGCGAGCGGAGAGCGAGAGGGGCGGGCGAGCGGAGAGCGAGAGGGGCGAGCAAGCGGCGACGGTGAGAGCCATTCAGCTGTGAAACTCTCTGCCCCAGAGGGAGTGCGGTGGAGACTCTTTGAAACAGAGGCTGGATGGCCATCTGTCAGGGAAGGGCTTTGGGAGTTTTAGTTACTGGGATTTATGGTTCACCTGCAATCAAAGAGCGTTCTGAACCTCACAAGCGGCGAGCGAGAGGGGCGAGCGAGCGGCGAGCGAGAGGGGCGAGTGAGCGGCGAGCGAGAGGGGCGGGCGAGCGGAGAGCGAGAGGGGCGGGCGAGTGGAGAGCGAGAGGGGTGAGCGAGCGGCGACGGTGAGAGCCATTCAGCTGTGAAACTCTCTGCCCCAGAGGGAGTGCGGTGGAGACTCTTTGAAACAGAGGCTGGATGGCCATCTGTCAGGGAAGGGCTTGACATTTGGGAGTTTTAGTTACGGGGATTTATGGTTCACCTGCAATCAAAGAGCGTTCTGAACCCCACAAGCGGCGAGCGAGAGGGGCGAGCGAGCGGCGAGCGAGAGGGGCGGGCGAGCGGAGAGCGAGCGGCGAGCGAGAGGGCCCGCCAGAGTGAGTGCCTGCCTTCCCTCCTTAATAATAATTTAAATTTAATAATAATAATTTTAATTTCTCCTCCCTATTCTACTAAATTAATAATTAATTTTAAAAAATATTTTAAAAATATTGAAAAAAAAAGGGCGCCATCTTTACAAAATGTTTTGTAAATATTTACGAAATTTCGTAAATACCGAACTTTTTTTTGGAAAATTTTGTAATTATTTTAAATATCGAAACAAAAAAAAACCCCAATTACAAAACGATTTTAGAAACAAATTTTTGCGTTGTTACCCAGGCCTACTCACTACCTCTGAGGATGCTTGCCATAGATGCAGGCGAAACGTCAGGAGAAATGCCTCTAGAACATGGCTCTATAGCCCGAAAAAACCCACAAGAACTTAGTGATTCCAGCCATGAAAGCCTTCGACAAAGCTGTGTGAGTGCTGCCAGGGCTAAAATAGCCTCTGGCCCTGGCCTCCACAAATGGCCAGTCTCAGTGTATACAAAGAGCCAATTTTAATAAGCCCCTATCTAGGGAGGTCATTAAAACCATCACCTCATCTGAAGCATCCATGGCTGGGTGGTCTTGGATTTGATTAATACACTTGTTGAATGAGCAGCTACATGGGACAGCTACATTTGTTTTGACATTTTATGAACATAATTTACATTTGTTCACTGCTAAAGCTGCTATTGGAGCTGTGATAGGAAATTTGAGTTGTATACTTTAGCTATGTGAAAGTGCTAAGTGATATTCCTTTATGCAATAGTCCACACATATATCTTTCCCAAGCTTTGGTGTCAATTCCCCAGCTTCTCTGGAGTTGAAACAATAGCAGTGATTTACTTGAAGTGCAAGCAGTTCTGTATGCTTGCATGCAGTTACTGATGTTTTAATTGTCAAATCCCTAATAGACTTTCAAGCAACCCAAGGAATCACAAAGCATATTTGAGTGAGTGGGTTGTGTGGAGAGGGTTGTTATAACACACAATGACTTTTACTTTACAATGCATAAAGAAATCCAGTAGCACCTTTGAGAGTAACTGACTTCTTCTATCACAAGCTTTAATAAATATCAATCCACTTCTTCAGTTAGAAGAAATAGCACTGTGAGCAAATGACACCCTACATTAAATTTATGTTTAGGGGGAAAATATCAGCCATTGGTGAAGAAATATCAGCTGTGTGACATTAGCAACTAGGGTGGTCTTTGAAAACTCATCATACACAAACAATGACTGTAAAATAATGATAACAATGAACCAAAAACTGCACTCTTTTCCTCCTAGGATACAAACATGCTTTCTTTAAATGAAAAAAAAATAGTTTTAAATTACTTATCTCAAAATCAGAAGCATCAGAGAAGTCCTGAGATATCCAGAAAAGGATGGAGGGCTGACATGCAGGTCCTGGGATCACCAGTTCCTCACTTGGTTCAAGAAGCAGTGATAGCTCTCAGCAAGGGATCCTTAATACCTCCATTCACACTGATATACATAAGCGATCTATTAGAAAATGTTGGCTATTTCTGCTACCTTGGCAGCCATCACTCCACAAACATCAGCTTTAACGCTGAAATACAACACCGCCTGAGATCTGCAAGTGCAGCATTTTTCTGAATGAAACAGGGAATGTTTGAGGATTGGGGCATCCATAGGGATACCAAGGTAATTGTTTATAAAGCTATTATCCTCCCAACCTTGTTATACACCTGCGAAACATAAACTGTCTACAGACATCATGCTCAACTCCTGGAATGAAATTTTCACTACCCAAAATTTGGAAAGACTAGAAATTAAGTGCCATCGCCCCCTATTTTTGGAAGGAGTTTAGAACCATTTTTAAAAATGATTGCACATACCTAATACTCAGACAATGAGGGATCATCTAGGTAAGTAAGTGCATAAACATTTAACTGCCAACACTGACTTTCTTGATCAGATTGGCTTCAAGCTTCTCCATGATTTTTTATGTCCTTACCATCTTGTAGCTGTGTTCAGAATGTATCCTAACACCATGGCTCTTGAGCTGGAAAGGATCAGTTCTGTGCAATATATTTTGCAGGGCCTCAGAGCTTAGAAATAACCAGTTTACAAACCAAAAGGTTGTTGGTAATCAATTAACTTTTATATATAATGAGAGCTGAAGGGTAAATTATAATTACAGAAGTATTGCAACTGAGAACTGAAATTGCTAGTTGATGCCACTAAATTTGTTTAGTTAATTCTAAGGGAATTTTATTATATTTAAAAAGCATTTTGACAAAACTTTGGGCACATCTACAATGACCATATCACCCAGCTTCAAACTGTGGCAGCTATAAAATGCATGTCGCCAAATCAATTTGTAATGTAAATTAAGATCTTTAATATGCATCAATTAGAATTGAAGGGTGGGGCTGCTGAAAAACACCCAAAGGGCTTAACTGGGTAGCATTGGGCTAACTGACTGCTTTGGATAAATAATTGATTACCTTCAATGCTAACTGGCACTTCCAATGCCAGGTCACCTTCCATGGTAAATGTAATCACCATCATCACCTCAAACCTATTCCAGACATGTCAATCTAACCATCCATGCAAACAAACCAGTTTCTCTTAAACCACTTCCAAACTCACCTAAGTGGTCAGTGTAGATGTGCACTTTGCTATATTTATATTATCTTTATAATTATCAGTCCTAAAGTCATCTTAAAGCAACAAAAATGAAACAAGGGGAATAAATCACATTTAGCTTAGACACTGTAATGTAGGAGAAAAAGCTATGACTTGGCATCATAACATCAAGCAGTGAGAATGAATTCATTGTGTAAAGTAATTTTCTAGATTCTGCAAAAACCTCACAGGCGAATATACAAAAGTATCTAAATAATCAAATGATTATGTCAATGTGGCACATGCTGCTTGATGTGCAATCAGTTTATCCCAGAATTGCTGCACTAACTGGCAAAAGCTCTCCAGGGTTTTGGGCACAGAATGTCATTTGCATTACCTGTCCATTAGGAAACAAGAGCTATTCATACTGAAACTGGATAACCTCTGAATGCATAGAATATACACCCATTAAATGGTTCAAAGATTCCCATTTTCCTTCATGGCTGAGAAATCAGTATCCCATTCAGGAGTTCTCAACTAGAGATGTGAGAAACTCCAGTGGTCACTTCGGAATTTGGCCAAATTTGGCAATTTGTAGATAAGAATTGCTGAAAGAAAATGCTAGGAGCCCCCCCCCCCCCCCGCCCCCTTTAGACCCCAAACAGAACAAAACAGCCAACCCCCCAACCCCAGTATTCCAGGAGAAGTTCATTAGGTTTGTTAATATTCCGGGCATTTTTTTCCAAGTTTAAGCAAGCATTATATCACCTTCGGAGTGATGGGATGAGTGTCGCTATATTTCCTGCATCTCATGGTCTTTCTCAGCCAATCACAGGCTGGTTTTCCTCTCCATTCTCCTGGACTTCAAGTCCCAGAATTCCCTGTTTTATTTTTCTGCAAGTTATCTCCTCCTCTCAGTAGGAGAGAAAGAAAATTTTAAAATTTTCAAAAAATCAGTGCGTAACTTGATCTTTCTGAAACTTTGCAGGGATGATGCCCTACTCGTGTTTTGTCACTGTGGGGAAATTCAAAAGGATACTTCTTTTGCTTTTTTTTTTAAAATGATATTTGCAAAAATTTATATGATCTGAAGAGAAACCAGAGTATTTGTAAAAACTTAATTCAAAGTTTTATACAGCTTTTCTTTTTCATTCTGCCTCTAAATCTAATTAACATTTCACATTTCTTAATTTATTTCCTGGATTTCCGTAATTTAGCCCTGTTAACACTTCTATGCAAAAAACCCTGCAAACTCTGAGTAGATTGCTTAATTGCATAAGAAATCAGTGAATGGGTGAAACGTTCTGGCTTACAGTTGCAAATGTGTCCTACAAGTGTCCCAAGTTTCATCCTGATAGGCATAAAAATAATAGAGAAAGAAGCCTCTACATTTTCCTCTAAAGGGACCCCTAAAGGCATCTAGTCTAACCCAACTCAAAAGGCTGTAATTGAAAAAAAAATCCTAAATTATTACAGTCTTATATGTGTCCGACAATGTGGCACGTTTCTTCTTGATAGTCGATTATTATTATTATTATTATTATTATTATTATTTTAAAAATCAATCCTTGGGAGCTGAGAGAGTGCTGCTCTGGTCCTCTCCTCCTTCCTTAAAGATCGTGACATTTACCTTTTCCCAGTTTGCTAGGACTTCTCCTCTCTTCCAAAAATTTACAAAAATTACTTACAAAGTTCCATAGATCCAATTCATCTGGCCCTAGGGATTTGAATGCTTTTAAAGTAGCTAGGTAGTCACATAAAACCTCTTTACCTCTTCTGGGCTGCAATTCTCTTACTGCATCATTTGTTCTATTTGCATCTGGGAGAAGACTAAGGCAGAGTTGGTATTAAGCAGTTGTGCTTTCTTTAGATCAGTGTCTAATAGTCAAGATGGCTATACATTATTCCCATAACTTCCTGTGTTGTTTATTGCACTGGGAAAACGGGAGGGAATGTTGTACAAATGACTATCGATCTATCTATTATCATCTATCTGTCTGCCTGTCTAACTTGCTATTGGTATAGATATATGTATTGTTTCTTCCATGTGAATGCTCCCTGACATTTCATCTCATCATATTCCATTTTTATTTATATAATATTCTATATCTGTTATGTCAAATAGTTAATGTGCCATGATTGTGGAACTATTTAAAACAATTGAAATTAAAGCCTCATCAGTCAAAGCTAATTACTACATTAAAATGCCATACATTCATGCACAGGGCTGTGGAGCAACAGCTAAATGGTATAGTGAACTTATGCATAGTGCCATTTTTATTAAATTTAGTAAGAAAAAAATCTGTTTCCATTTTTATCTAACAATTTTTGGAAAATAAATTTGTATATACAGTACATGTATTTCAATTTGTTTTCAGCATTAGTATTTATTTCCCCTTGTTTAATTCAAAGTTTTATACAGCTTTTCTTTTTCATTCTGCCTCTAAATCTAATTAACATTTCACATTTCTTAATTTATTTCCTGGATTTCCGTAATTTAGCCCTGTTAACACTTCTATGCAAAAAAACTGCAAACTCTGAGTAGATTGCTTAATTGCATAAGTAGTAATTTGCTGTTACAGTGAAGCTCATACATAGCAAGAAGTCTTTAACCTTTTAAAATTCCATCTAAAGGTATCTGACAATTAGAACACAAAATTATTGGAAATCTCTTAATACCAGTTCCTTGCTGGGCTGCTATGAAATGCATTCCTTTGAAATATGGTGGTGGAGGAGAGTTCTGTGGATACCACAGACTTCTAAAGTGATAAATGAGTGCTAGGCAAATCAGACTGGAATTGTTTCAAGAAGCCAAAATAATTAAACTGAGAAGACCATGCTTTAAATGAATCATGAGAAGCTAGGACTGATTAGAAAATACAGTAATGCTTGATAAGGTGAAAGCAGCAGGAAAATAGGAAAAGCTGTGTTACAGGTGGGTTTTGCACCCAGGACCACATGACAAATAATGCTGCAAGTAGATGGGTGTGCTTCAGTAGTCTCCTTGAAGAGATGCCAGAAGTAAAAAACATTATCTGGTGGGACCACAAATATTCCACATGTACAAGGAGGCTACTCAAGTCTGACCTGCCAGCTCATGATTCTCTCTTCCACTCCAGCTTTCAACCCACCTGCCTGCTCTCAGTGCAGTGTGAGCCTTGCAAACCACTTCTGAATCAGATGGGATTCCCCTCCCCCTTTTTACCAGGATTTTTTCACTGTGTTAATTGACCTATGGTGGCATTCATAAATTAGACACTTCAAGCCAATGTTTAAGGGAGTATATAAGTTAAAGTGTATGCCTTGGCACCTGTTTGATGAAGGTAGCATTCTTGAATAGGCTTTCTAGGTTGTGAAACATGTTGCAAAAGAGGAAAATTGGGATGGTTTATTTCTCTCTTGTGAAGTCCAGCAGCTTGAGTGGGAGGACGATGAATTCTCCTTCTATATAAAGGCCAACTAGAGTGAGCAACACAAAATGTTTGATTTCATTTTAGGTTCATGTGTTTTGCCCATGGGAGGCTGAAAAAAATGTTCACAGCTGAACATCTGACTTCGGCCAGACCCACACCAGGTAATTCCTTTTTTTTTTCACTCAGCTATAACTCAATTTAAAAGGTTTCAAGCTGAATAAAGTGGCCCTAGTTTTACCCAAGTCTCTGTGTCTGGTTCATTATTTCATGGTTGGCCATCTTGGGGAGCATCATCTACACTGTAGAATGAATGTGCTTGAACTGCCATGGTCCCATGCTTTGAAATAATGGGACTTGTAGTTAAAGTGTATGCCTTGTAGTTAAAGTGTAAGACTTTAGCCTGCTATGCCAAATAGTGTTAGTGGCTTACCAAACTAAAAATCCCAAGTTCCATAGTATTGAGCCATGGCAGCTAAGTTGATGTCAAACTTCATCAATTCTACAGTGTAGATGCACCCAAAGACTCAATTAAGCCACAACCCTGAGTTGTGCAAGACCTAAGCAGTGCATTTGGCAACAAAGACATTTTCGGGTCTCTCCGTCATAGAATCACTATAAGTCAAAGTCAGCTAGATGGCAATTAAGAACAACTAATGAGATTTGTTAAAAGAAAGAGGTAATGTGGGTGTTTATATGCTTTAGTTTCAGCTTTTTGTGCTGCTAATGTGAAACAGCTCCCTAAAGGCAGTGTCTATTCATCTAATACACTTCAAAAGCTCAGCTATCTATCAAAATCTTATTTTGACAAAAAAAAAGAGTTACTCTGCATGGCCATTCATAGGCCATTCATAAGCACAGCAGTATCTCTTTTGTACCTCCTGGGAAGATGTTGTCAGATGTTTAATCTAATCTGTATAACAAATTACAGGTTGTGTTTTCAGTTGTGTTTTCCCTTTCCAGGCCTGTTCTCATCATCTCAAATTGATCTTAACTTTGCAGCAGTACTGTGATAAGCCTGCCAAAATTTCCACTTCTGCAAAACTAAAGCCCTGAAACAATGTTGCCTTTATTCAGTCAACACCTCTATCTTTTAGACCCTTAAAATGGAGTTAATAGACCCTCATGTATGCTATGGCAGTCAGGACATTTTTATGCATAACCTGTCAAAATGTGAAAGATAAGAAGGCACTTCTAATTTTGCAAAAAAAAGCTCCATCCCATACTTAAAATAAGCCAGGGTCTCACTAAACTCATTCTAAACGAATGAATAGATAGATAGAATATCCCTCTGTCCCATGAATGCAAGGGTTCATGGGGCTATTTAAGGTAAAAAAATAATAACCGCAATCCACAGGATTCCATAAGAAGTTTCCTTAGTAGTTAAAGTGGAATAATAGCAATACAAATATGCATTGTCAATGGGCCCTACACTATATCAGGTTGACCTAACTGTAGTACCAAGAAAATGGGTCAACACTTGCTAGAATGTTGATGTAGAACTCTTATCATATCTAGCCGACAATATAACCGATTTTGGCATGTTGTGCTGCAAGCTGCATATATGTGGCATATTATACAGCCATACAGTAAGGAAATTTTTTTTGCCTTGATAGTCTGTGTGAAATGAACATTTTTTTATCTCTTGAGAATTGTGAGGAAATGCATACCTTTCCTTGAAGAAACACACACACATATGTGGTTTCCAGGGTGTTTGTGAAAAATCAAATGTGTACGAAACAATGCGTGGACTTCAAAAAATGACAAGGCTAATGTATACATAGTTGGGAAAAAACACACACATCAACCTACTTTAGTAGAAAGAGGATGACTAAATTAGATGCAAATGTGCATATTCAAAAAAAGGAAGAAAGTGGAAGCCTCCTTGCACATATGAAAAGAAGGGCAGAAAGACAATCCAGATGGGATTCAGAGAAACTTAAGAAGATCAAAATAGAAAGATGTTCACAACCCTAGCCCTAAGTACCAGAAGTATTAAGGATTTCTTTTGAATCCAGGTTGATCCAGGCTCTCCCTGGCCTTTGCAGAATTGGATTCATCTCTCTCTCTCTCTTCTTCATAAACATGCACAGGAAAGAGTTATGCACTGGAAAAGCTCTGGAAAGGTTTCCATTCATGGCTGGCTGGAGTGATTTAGAACAGTGTATTAGGACAAAAACTCTCAAGAAATTATTGAGGTTTCAAAGGAATCACCACCATGGACACATTTGAATCAACCTTATTCCAGTTTATTATCTTTGAAATACAACAGCAAGACTGAATAACAATTCTTGAAAATTTACCCCCCCCCCCCCCCCCACGCACACAGCTAGATAGATGAATGTTATACAAAAATACAGGCTATTATGCTGACTGCATCCCTTGTGTGAATGTGCGCAGGCCTGAGATCTTCAGGAGAGGCCCTTCTCTCAGTCACAACCCCATCTCAAATTTGGTTGGTGGGAAAGAGAGAGGGAGCCTTCCTTCTTGTTGGATGCCCCTCAAGTCTGGAACTCTCCACCCAGGGAAGCCAGGACGGCCCCCTAACTGTTGTCATTCCGACGGCAGGCTAAAACCCTTTTTATTCAGTCAGACTTTTAAAAATGAAGGTTTTTAAGATCAATTCAAGAATGATGTGGCTTTTAACTTCAAATTGGTTTTAATGATTTTAACTGTGGAATTTTTAATACTGCTTATATTTAATCCTGTTTTAATCTTTGTATATTTATATATTTTAAATGGTATACAAATACGTTTATGTTAAGCCACTTTGAGTCTCCTCTGGGAGAGAAGAAGCAGAGTATAAATAAATATAATAAATATAAAAAATAAAATTTAAGGCTATCCTTGCCTGTGAAAATAAGTTGATATTTTTTATATTTTTGTATTTATTGTTAGCTGTCAACAATGTGAGACAGACAGACATTTTTTTAAAAAAATCTTGTGTGAGATCTTGCTTCCTATCTATTTGAACATTATGATGATAAAAAAATGCATATAAGTTTATGTCACAATAAATAAATATATTATTCTTCAGTGCTCCACTAGTATGTGCTTACTTCCACAAGAAATTAAGACAGATAAATAATCCCCCTACAAAGGCTAAAAGTATGGGACTCCAATAATACAGCCTGTAATTATGCCTTGTTCCTGGCCTTATAACTGCTTTGGGTCCCCCTAGGGGTGAGAAAAACAGTATAGAAATACTGTAATACACACACACACACACACACACACATATTCTATAGGTCTATCGCTTTTCTCCCATTGCAAATGCAAATTCTCCTTCCCAGCTCTCTTGAAACACATAGTAATGTGTGATGTACACACATCACATCTGCATCATGCAACATTTCCATGGTCAAAAAGTTTGAAGCATTATGTCTGCATCAAGTCAACAACATATTAAAGCTGGATTTTGTCACACTTTGAATCCCAACTGGTTTCTTCTTGCTTTTATGTTTTCATTCTTTGTTTGATGGTCTAGGCATTCTTCAGGATGTGGAGCTGACATCTACTGTGCATCCCATTCACCATTAAACTCTTGCTGATTATTTTGGATTCAAACCAAGCAGCAGGGCCCTGTACTGCTTTGGGGTGCAGGACCAATCAAAACCATTTTAACGTGTTTTTTTTAACCATTACTGCATAATGAAGGTTAGAGAGACCCCATCAATTCTCTTATAACAAGCTGCTTACAAAACTAATATTGAGATGGGTTTGTCTTCTTCTTTCTGAAAAACGACTGTTGCTTTCTGAACAAACATACACCCCATAACTTTTTGTAGGCAAGAGTCTTTGCTTTAGTTTACTTCCAATCTCTGTCTATATGATTGATATATATATATATATATATATATATATATATATATATATAATCATAATTAAGAAGGCTTTGCATCCCTTTGGGGACATAGGATGGTATCTACATAAAGTTTTATTATATTATTTGCACATTGCAAAAAGGCATAGCTTAGCTGTGTGGAACTGCCTGCTGAATTATGTTAAAGAGATTTTTTTCCCAGCCAAATCAGATGGTACTTAGGCCATAATACTAAACCCTTCACTATTGTCATGCAACCTACTTAATTTACTTCAGAAATTAATTGATTTTATGTAAATTTTGAACTCTCAGTCTTTTTGCTTTCACCCACTTCAAAAATTACATACAAAGAAGCAAACATGTATTCAAATAAACTTGTGACGAAACTTTACGCAAGGAGGGTTATGTAAATATTAGTTAACAAGTTCCAAAGGACTGGCCTTTGAAATTCTGGGGGTTGTAGGAGTGGAAAACCAGAAAATTAAGCTGCACTTGGCTAAGCGTAAATATGTTTTTTCCTCTTTCTATGTATGGCTTTTTCTGTAATTACTTGTATGACCTTTTCCACAGTGTTATATAAAAACCAGGCCTACTTCTCAGTGAAAGAATACTGGCTTTTTCAAAATGTTGTCATAAAAAATTCACAGATTCTCTCTTCCAATGAATGAATTGCTTGGACTGCTTCCCATTTCAACATGACTCATGTTTTTTAATAACTTCTCTGGCTTAAAATGAACAAATAAATAGGCTAAATCATTCCTAAGGTTTATTGTGCTACAGCTCCAGAGACTAATTTGAGTTGGAGCTCAGAACAGATTGGCCTTGGGATGTATTGTTCACCTCTGGAACATGGCAGGAAATAATAAAGCAGTACTGTTGAGTTTGTGTAGACTAGCTTCCCCCTACCTCCTTTGTAACATTAACAAGCACCCATATCTGCTCTCTAAAGTATTTGTGATAAAGTATATGTGGTCCTTGGACTGAAAGAGTAAATTGCAGGCAGTTCCCACTGTTTTTGCCTCTCACTTACCACTTGTTTCTCTTTTGCAACTATTATTACTAGCAGTTTGTCATATTAAGCAAGGATTAGTTGCACACTATGTATCTTATCATTTCAATATTGTTAGTGAACAATTGGTATATTATCTTCTCTGTGCCATCCCCCCCCCCCCCGCCCCATTCACTTGTTCATCTCATTGTCATATCAGTTTTTTCACTTCCCACCATATTTCCTAATCGTTAATATCTGCATTCCACTATCAATTGCCAATAAATAAGCCTAGCTATATAGGATAAGAGAATGCTGTACAAATCTGATATTGAGGTCTGTCTACAAGGACCGCATACCTTGAATTTGATCAGAAGTCATTCCTGAGTGTCAGCAGCAGAGTGTTTCTGTTTGTTCATGTGTTGAGTAATAGCATCTGAACAAGGAAGCACTTCAATGTTCATGCTGCTGCTGTTTTTGTTGTGTGTGTGTTCGCACCATTTATAGCAATCCTAAAGTGAAACTATCATTTGAGTTTCTTCACAAAATTGGTTCAGAGAGTTTGCCATTGCCTTCCTCGGAGGCTAAAAAAGTGTGATTTCCTAAGACCATCCAGTGAATTTCCATGCAGAATCTGATAGTTGACCCTGACCTTTCAGAATCTTAGTCCAATACTATGCTGATTCTTTCTGGGTCCATAAGGTTACCTTACTCTTATGTTCATAATGGAGAATAATAAACAATATTGTTGCAGTGCTGCTCTGGTGGTTCTTCTATACCTGAAACATGGATAAGCCCTAAACGGTTCTGGCCCTACATACCTATCCGAACGTATCTCGGCCTATCAGCCCACCAGGACCCTTAGATCTTCAGGAGAAGCCCTTCTCTCTATCCCACCTGCTTCACAGGAGCGGCTCGTGGGAACGAGAGATAGGGCCTTTTCTGCGGTGGCCCCCCGGCTTTGGAATGCCCTCCCTACTGAATTAAGATCAGCGACCTCGCTAATGGCATTTAGGAAAAAACTAAAAACCTGGATGTTTGAGCAAGTCTTCAATTGACCTTCGTCGTGATGTTCTATCTGACCATGGATTAGCAATCAAGACAACGAATTGGATGACGATTTTAACTATGAGATGTCCCGATCTGTATTGGTGGCCCAATACTGCGTATGTTTTTTGTATGTATTCTTAATTTTAATTTTTATATGCTCAAGTGAATTGTATTTTTTAACATTGTATATTTTAACATGTTGTAAACCGCAATGAGTCGCCGCACAGGCTGAGATATTAGCGGTATACAAGCATACCAAATAAATAAATAAATAAATAAATAAATAAAGCAGAACAGAAGCTACTGGATAAGGGACAAATCAAATGAGAAACAAAAGATCACACAGTGGCAGACTAATTGCTCTTATTTGTGTGTGTGTGTGTGTGGGGGGGGGGTTTCTACATTTCTTTGTAGATTTATGGAAAATTGAGGGGTTTGCACGTGTGTGTGTGTGTGTGTGTATTATTATGGGAGGTTGTGAAACTGACAGAGTAATTTGCATAGGCAAAGGACTTCTGGTGCTTTGTTGAACTAAGTCTGGCTTTGAGTCCCTGGAAGTTCAACTAGGTTTGTAGTGCTAAATTAGACTTACCATGTCATCCTTCTGACTGGATCTTTTTATCTAAAAAGACACAGAATTAATATTCTGCTCTAGCATGATCCTCCCTGTGTTATCAATAGCTGGGTCTATTGAAGAAGATTACCAAGGAAGAAGATACTGCATCTTTGATTTTGAACAGAACCCATACATTTCATAATGAGAATTGTGGAAAGTAGTTCAAAAATCCATTGTGAATGATGGGAAAACTTATACATTTTCCAATCCTCAAGATAGTAACTGTTTTAGGGGACAATTTGATCCCTCCGGCTTCTTTTATCCTTCTGTTTTTACATAGAATATCTATCTGATGATGATAAGATTTCATGAGGTTTACAACAGATGTTTAGTAGTTTGGAAAAGCCAATTGAGAAAATGTATCTAGATGCTTGGAAATACATTTCAAAGAGTACTGTTCTGGCTTTTTTTTTTTCAAAGTTTTGGTCACAGTGGTTTTTGATTCACCATGTTTAATAACCGTGACTCCATGTTTTCAGGCCAATTCCCAGCTCACAGTTTTACATTTCACACTGTGTAAACAAGCAAAGCAACATGATCCACCCTTTCCTCTTTTGCTATTGATTTCTTCTAAGGACATAACAGCTACATACCAGATCATTTCTATACTATGCTACATACCAGATCACAAGCAAAAAATGCTTTCACTATGCACATCACAAATATATTGTATTGTCGAAGGCTTTCATGGCTGGAATCACTAGGTTCTTGTGGGTTTTTTCGGGCTATAGAGCCATGTTCTAGAGGCATTTCTCCTGACGTTTCACCTGCATCTATGGCAAGCATCCTCAGAGGTTGTGAGGTCTGTTGGAAATAGGAAAATGGGTTTATATATCTGTGGAATGGCTGGGGTGGGGCAAGGAGCTCTTCCCTGCTGCAGTTAGGTGTGAATATTTAGCTGATCACCTTCATTAGCATTTGAAGGCCTGCCTGAGCCTGGGAAAATCTGTTGCTGGGAGGTGTTAATCTGTGCCTGGTTTTTTCCTCTCTGTTGTTTAGCTGTTATAATTTTAGAGTTTTTTAATACTGGTAGCCAGATTTTGTTCATTTTCATGGTCTCTTCCTTTCTGTTGAAATTGTCCACATGCTTGTGTATTTCAATGGCTTCTCTGTGTAGTCTGACATGGTGGTTGTTGGTGTGGTCCAGCATTTCTGTGTTCTCAAATAATATGCTGTGTCCAGGCTGGTTCATCGGGTGCTCTGCTATGGCTGACTTCTCTGGTTGAAGTAGTCTGCAGTGCCTTTCATGTTCCTTGATGCATGTCTGGGCGCTGTGTTTGGTGGTCCCTATGTAGACTTGTCCACAGCTGCATGGTATACGGTAGACTCCTGCAGAGGTGAGAGGATCCCTCTTGTCCTTTGCTGAACGTAGCATTTGTTGGATTTTCTTGGTGGGTTTGTAGATTGTTTGTATGTTGTGTTTCCTCATCAGCTTCCCTATGCGATCAGTGGTTCCCTTGATGTATGGCAGGAACACTTTTCCTCTGGGTGGATCTTCATCTTTACTCTCGTGGCTTGTTCTTGGTCTTGCAGCTCTTCTGATGTCTGAGGTGGAGTATCCATTGGCCTGGAGAGCCCAGTTGAGGTGGTTCACTTCATCTTGGAGGAGGTGGGGTTCGCAGATTCTTTTTGCACGGTCTGCCAAGGCTTTAATGGTGCTTCTTTTTTGACTTGGGTGATGGTTGGAGTTTTTATGTAGATATCTATCTGTGTGTGTGGGTTTTCTGTAGACGGTGTGACCCAATTGTTGATCTGGTTTGCGGATCACTAGGACATCTGGAAAAGGCAGTCGTCCTTCATTTTCTTTTTCCATGGTGAACTGGATGTTTGGGTGGATGCTGTTAAGATGGTCCAGGAACCTGTTGAGTTCTTCTTCTCCATGGCTCCAAATGGTGAAGGTGTCATCCACATATCACAAATATATTCTTTAATTCTGCTCTCATATTAAGAATAGAATTTCCATACTCCAGTACTGAAATTGATTTTTTTGTTTAAGCATCTTGCAGGCCCTGATTTTTTAAAAATAACTTCTGGGTCTTCAGCCCGGGAGCTATTTTAGCAGAGGTAATAACACAATACTGTCCTTGCATTATGTGGTGATAGGACCAACATTATGGAGTATTCCTACTTTTTGTCCCTTTAGCAACTTAAGCATTTTGGTCAAAATACCCATGACCCAAGGACTGCTTATTTTATGTTGACAGAATGAGAATGAGCTAAGGCTGTGCAACCAATTTGGAAGTACTTTGTATTAGGCTTGGTTGGTTTTTCAAAAATGGTTCAAAACCCATTTGGGATATAGAGGGCACTGCTGGTTCATTTCTAAAGTCACTTCTGAATTTTTCCAAAAAAGTCATAATTTTCCAAAACTTCCAAAACTTCTGAATTGCTTTGTTAATGACAGACATGATTGTGCAATATGCAGAAAACAGCACCGGTGATATTATTGAGCTAGTGGGGCGATGAGTGGTGAAGATGGTCCTGAAAAGTTCCACCATGGCCGTGGGGTCCTGGGACAGAGGCACAGTGTTCCTCTTCCAGATCAGGAGTCTGAGGTAGTGAAAGGGAAGTGGATGATTTGTTACCGAGCCCTTCTTGAATACCTCACTCTAGAGCCTCTCCCACCTAGGGGCTTGATGTAGCCCTCGGTTGCTTTTCCTTTACCTAGGATTTTCTTTTGTCAAGTCAGTGGCGGTTCTTCCTGGGAAGTCAATGTGCTCCCCTTCATTCCTTTGTGCTGGGACCCCAAGTCAATTCAGCCAAGAGGAAGATGTCTTGGCTGAACAAGGAGCACATGAGATATTAGATTTAGGCACCTCTCCCCAGTGGTTCCTCCTAGAGATCTCTCCGAGAGCCCCTGGACCAGGTAGCAGCTTGGATTTTAGAGTTAAAATTTGTTTTTGGGACTCCAAGCCATCCCTTCAAGGTCGCCAAATGATATCGAGCTAGAATTTATAGGCTCCCACCCAGGAGAGATGAGCCCTCAGACCCACCAAAGAGGATCCGGAACCCTGGCGACCAAAGGAAAGAGCCAATGGAATTTTCCCCAGATTTTTCCCAATAAAATCTCACCAAAGTTGAAGAAAAGCCACCAAGTTGTATTTATTTCATCCAGCTGGTATGGATGTCAAACCACGATAGTTCGTCAGGACTGGCACTGGGCAATCTCCAGGGCCTTCTCCCTCTCATTTTTGCAGTAGTCTTGATGAAACTTGATATACTGCTACAACACATCCTCCTCTGTTAGCATACCAAATTTCAACATTTTAGGACATGTGAGCAAAAAAGAAGTTTCCAGAAATGACTTTCACCCTTTCCCTCCCTCCCAAACACACTTTTCCTTCTTCTTTGGAACAGTACTGTTAGGACATTTTCAAAATATAGACACCAGAAAAAAGGGAGACACCCCAATAAAAATAGCAAAGCTTTAGTGGTGAGCAAAAAAGAAGTTTCCAGAAATGTCTTTATTAATTTTCCCCTATCCCTGCCTCCCAAACCTTTCCTTCTTTTTCTCTCGTTTCTGGCTCCAAACCTTTCCTCTCTCAAAATCTTCCCCTCTTCGTTGCCTTCTTCCGTTATCCAAAACTCCTTTCCTCTGGCTCCAAAACCTTTCTTTCACCCCACACACAACAGCAACAAGCAGTAGCAGCAACAACAGTCCAACCTCCCCTCTCCCTTCCCTGGTCGCCAATGAGCCTTCTAGCCATGTGCTTGAATTTATACAGCAAAGGCTGCCAGACACTGCAAAACCACCCCCTCCCCAAAATGTAACCCCTGATTGGCTGGGAGGCAAGCACCTTAGGCTTTGCCTCCCAGCAGGCTTAGTTGCAATAAAAATGCTTCATCATAGTTCCAACTCAATTCCGCATCCGTGAAATCCATCGCGCAAAGCGAGTCAAAACTATAGAGGACTACAGCCCTGCGGAAAGTCCCTTCAAAGGGCAAAAATATCTGTTTTTTTCTGAATTACGCCACATCTAAGCTAACCTATGTAACCCTACTTTGTATATCAAAATAAAATGAGCTGAATGAGACTAATATATATGAGCTCTGGATTGCATCAGATTAGTGCCTGAGTAGCATGGCACAGTCCAAAATATTTCAGGTTTATCCATTACTGGATTACTAGACATTAAAAATAAAGGGGAAATATATGGAAAGTGCCAAGTAACTGCCATGTAGAAGGGGAGCAAGACTTACCAACACATTACAATCAAGTGCATTTGGAGCACAACTATTTATTAATGTGATAGGTTTAATTCATTTGCAACATAGAATCATAGAGTTGGAAGAGACCACAAATGCTACCCAGTCCAACCCCTAATCAAAATGAATACAGCTCATTTATATCATGGAAAAAATGTGTCAAGGAAGGAGATTTCAAGAGTGTCATCTGAGTGTTAGCCTCTCTGTTTAATTTTGTTTTTCACATTGAAAAACTTAGTTTAATGTTTGTTTGCTTTTCTTGTTCTTTTTTTATTTGTCTGTGTTGCACCCCAGTCAGAGTTCACCTTGCTTTCAACATCAACCAGGAATCAAAAAGCATTAGTAGAACAGAAAACAAGAATCAAAACATGACCATGAATTCAAAACCAAGGCTATAAGAACTTCTTTAACATGGACCAAAATTCCCAAGATTTTAGGCTAGAAATAGGACTTGAGATCCTCACTGTTATGCAGCATTGCCTGATCTGAACTCCCAAAGAGACACTTTCTAATTTAAGAACCTCAAAATATGAGACTCCTCATGGAGTCTTTATGACTTTCTTAGTCTGCTTGATTCCTTTCTAAGATCAAGCCTGATATGCCTGTTGAGCAGAGGTGTTCTCTCAGGTGAGCTTTCTAATCCATCCATTCCTTTATCTGAGGTTGCTATGCTACCAGTATGTGAAAGGTCCCCGCCAGTCACTACATCTCCCTGTCTGCTGGACTCTGAAACAGTTTCACTTTTAAGCCTGTTCTCACAGACAGAATCTTGATCTGAAATCCCCTCATTTCCCTCATTGAAAGAACCATCCACCACTCTCCCAGACAATGAAATACAAATCCCCTTGTCTTCATTTGACTGAACCACAACAGTCTGTTTAGAAGTTTCTATATGGTTTATGTAACAAAACATATTCTAAATATCCCAACTGTTCTTAGTTGTTGCTGCAATGTGTCAGATAGAAGACAGGCAGTCTAAGCAACTATATAACAATCAAAACATTGTTAGGAACCACTTTAAGGTAAGAGCAGGTTCCTATCTTGCTGTCTTACATAGCATAAAATACCCTGGAATTATCTGACAGAAATTTGACTAAATTATCTCCTCTTCAGGGTCTACCACATTTTCAAATTTTGTGCTGATGTGTGAAAAAAGTTATTGCCGTTTTATTTTTTTTCAGTGCCAATCAATGGGGGAGAACTTCAGATGTCTAAGTCTCAGTTCGTGATCTAATTTAGTCTGGAATGATCAGATTGCTCCTGATCAAATGGATTTCATCATATTGGACTGTGAACTCAACTGGAACCATCACCAAGAGGGAACACTTTTTGCCTGCCAACTATGTCAATAAATTGGATAGATTCTCGTCATATGTTATCAATAATGACTGGAATCCCATTAGAGAGTTACAACATTTGAACTTATGAATCCATAACTGTGAGTCTTCCTGGTCCCTGGGTAGCCCCTAATTTAGGAGACACGTAAGGACCATGGAAATCCCCTAACCACTTTATAATGAAACAGGCATTGTGATAAACAAGGAAAGCAGTGACTGATGTTCTCACCCGTTTCTGTGGAAATTTCTGGCACGAAAGGGATTTCTGTGAAGCAAAAATATTTACTGCACAAAAAGGTGCTTAGCAAGCAAAAAATGCTATAGTCGACACTTCATAGTGCATATACTTTGAATATGGTATTTTTCTGCAGAACATTATGTTCCCTGTGCAGTAAATGTTCTTCTGTACAAACATGGCACATGAAAATTTGCAGATTTTAGTCAGTCCAGAATTTTTCTCATCAGGGATTTTGAACACTAAAGAAATGTGTTTTTAGTGAATTAAAATATTTTCAAATATTCTTTCCATTCTAATAGAGAGATTTTAAATAAGGAATATACAATAAACAGGAGGAAGGGCAGTATTTTGAAATGAGTGGTTTATTTTGGGAAATGATTTTACAAGAGACAGCATTGGGTAATTGTTTTTGTATTGGATTAGGACTCTAGAAGACTAGGCTACTCAGCTTTGGAAATCCTTCACCAATCCTTCACCAACCACACTCTAAAGAAAGGCAATAACAAATGCATATTGACACAAAAACTCAGGCTTATGAGAAGTCAGAGCTTGAAAGCACCTAACAATAATAACAATTTTCATATTTCAAGGAATGGACTATGTCATTATGTGAATGAATCACATCCCAACCCCTCCCAAAGTTAGTCTTGATATAATCAAAATAATGAACAAAAGAAGTATGTGCATGTTGGTGTTCATGTATATGTAGACATACTTAACACACATGCAACAGGTTTCCTAAGAGAGGAAAGAACTAAGCTTTTTGTTTCTTTATCATAAATTCCAAACTGGGACAGCCTCTCATCTCCCCACTAAATATAAAGATCAGTCTTCAACATTCAAAATAGAACATCAGTGGTTCTTTTGTAACATCAAAAGATGAGATGAATTGATAGGTCAGCAACTAAAGCAATCAGATCCCAGGAGTTAATCAAGATTTCTAAGCAGACAGGGTTAGATAATGTCAAACCTTTGGAAACAGGAATTTCTAAAACCTAGTAGAAGGAAGTAGAATCTTGATATTTTAACTTCTTGAGTCCATGAGGTAAAATAAAGAATAGTTGTTGTAGTGAAAGATAGCTATACATATTGAGACTGTAGATACAGCCTTTCCAAACAAGCGTTGTGTATAGAGAAGGGAAAAAAGACAGTGTAATAAATTTTAACTAGGACCACATATAGGAGTTCAGTAGACTTGTATAGCTTTGAACCCTCATCTTCTGAATATCCAAGACTGAGAGCACATGTCTGCACAATAATATTCACAGAAAGCCATATAATTTCTTGTGCTATATGAAATTTCTCTCTTGTCCTCTTTTGTAGCCATCTGTGTGGTCTATTGAATTCTTACGGTAGGAGCTTCCTCCCTCAGAGTAAGAATATATCTTTATCAAATGGGATTTTTTAGCATTAATTTTCTAGAACCAAAGCTTTGACCACTGTCCATATTATATTTCTCCTTCAATATGTCTATATAATATGCATAGATGGGACAATCCTTCTAGTTATTTGATTTCTCCAGTTCACATCTACTTTTGTTTCCTGTCCTTGCTTCATATGACTGACACACACATACACACACACACACACATATATATATATATATAGACACACACACACACATGCGCGCGTGTGCACACTTGCTTCATTTTATACATATGGGCAAACTTCACAATTGAGAGTGGGGACTGATGCTTTTTTTAAAAAAAAAAACTTTGGGACTCAACAGCTCTTGATATTACAATGGCTTTTGTGGAAGATTCCTTCTGGGGAATCTGTCAGGAAAGTCTTACAGAATTGTTAAATGCAAGTTCTCTGTAATCTATTGTTAAACACCTCAGGATGGCTTAAAGCTGCAATAGAATAAGTGTCTCTTTCCGTTATAATATGCAAGCAATTCCTGTTCACTGTCTATAGAAGGTTCCTGGTGTTATTTCGAGTAAAAATATGATAGAATAGCCCAGAAAAAAATAATTTCATAGCAATTGAACTAGATCTTCTACAAAGGCAAGCAAAGCTCTTGGGATCTTTCTCTTGTTCATATCTAATTTGCCAACATTTGAAAATTATGAAGACTTACAGCTGCCCCATGTGCCCTCCACACAATGTGCTTCTCTAGCTAACTTTTTATCCCATGGCTTAATTTTTCATAGGCTAAATACTCTTCAGTGCCAGGAGATGATGTAGATGATGCAACCAATATTACCCTGGAACCAGGCTCACAGTATTGAGGCATCAAGGAAAATAAAATATGCTAAACATTGGAGACTTCTGTTTTTTCCTTCCAAAGTTAGCTGTAGTCTTCACATTTGCTGCAAGAAGGGAAGTTGATTTTCTTAGAAACAACGAGTTGTTGTGAGCTATCTCTTTTGTAATGCAAAATGTTTTGGAGTAGCTTGGTCTTGAATCTACAGATAAGTCTGCTTTGTAAAAGTCTACCATTAGAAGATGAAACAGGTGGAGATAAAATATTTTTTTTCTATTCAGGAGAGACTACTTTTCACAGACTACTTTGTTTTCTTTGATCAAGCTTACACTCCAGCCATTTTTGCTTGCTTATTCACTTGCAGGTCTCTGTTTAGAAGAAGCCATTGAGCAGATGTCCTAAATGAAGAGGAGGAATCTAAATTTAGTGCTACCTCTCTTATTCACTGCCATCTCTCTAGGTGCTGATAGACTCTGCACAAACACTTTAATTAAAGACATGTTCATTTTTATTTTAGATTCCTTTCCGTGGTGTTGCTACTAGTATTTTCTTACCTGTTTTTCCATATCTTTTCCAATTTGTTTGCTTCCCCTTCTTCAGCACATCCCTTATTCAAATGGATATGCTTTAGAGCATTGCCATTTGTACTGATGCCCCTGCATTCATCCCACTTTCTCTAGAACCAGCAAACACAAATTTATTATCCTTTCCACAGTCCTTGGCTGCTTACATGCATCTCTTTTTTAACATATCACAAATGATTAGAATAAACTTAATTAGCAAAGTGCAAAGAAGCCCAAAATGATTTGAATAATCAATGTCTTGCAATTTGCAGCAGCCCGTGAAATATATGAATAATTCAAACTTCCACGCCTTGTCTTAAACTCCTCAGATTTAGATAAGATAATGGCACTCTACTGCACATGATCATCACTTCTGAAATTAGAAGTGCTCTCTGCTCTAAATGAGTGGGCCATTGTGCTCTGTTGCTTGAATCAGTAGTTTCACTGCAAAACAGGAAGCTACTTCAAATGATGCTAATGCTGAGTTATAGATAGGAAGGTGTCACTTTTGTCCCATTTTGGATACTAACACTGATAAATAAATTGCTATTCTGGTGATAAATTTGAAAATCAGATGTGTGAAGAATGATTGGTATTTGCATAATTCGATAATCTAAAAGCCATTTTCTGTTATAGAATTTCTATGCAGAAAGCAGAGATTTTTCATTTCTTTTTTATGTCCATTCAGTACTGCATAAAACCTTACTATCTTTTTAATTTTATATGAACATTGATAGCATTTTGATGCAAGTACAAAGAAAATCTTAGCATTCTCAGTTAGGTGATGTGGTCCTAAAAGATGGTAGCTGATAATGGCATAAATCTAATTGTTGGTCTGAAGTAGAGTAGACATGAATCTGTTGTAGTTCAGCGTGTTGGTAGCGTTGCTACTCCTGGTAGCAGGGAGAAAAGGTCTGCTCAGGAGTTGGAGGGAGAACAACAGTATAAGCGCATTAGGGAGATCATTATGGCCCCAAGTGATACTGATACATTTCAAGACTTCTCTGATTGTGAGATGGGGGAAGGGGAAGGGAGCAGAGGTGAAAAGAGGGCTGCTCGCAAGCCAGAATCTGAAGGGGACTTGCAGAGGAAGCGCATCCGGGAATTACTTAGTGCGCCAACAGAGGATGAGGATTTCCTGGGATTTGAAAGGAGTTCTGGGTCTGGGAGTGATATGGAAGAGGAGGAATTGGATTGGACGCATGTTCAACAAATAAGGGATATTTGCACTCAGCCCACCTCTAGTGAGGAATTTGAGGGGTTCACTGAGGATTGGCAGCCAGGGACCTCTTGGCAGGATCTAAGTCTTAGCAGACACTGGCAAAGGTGGAGAGATGGGCGCTCGGATTCAGCTGCAGGGTTGGAGGCAGCTGAGAGTGATGAAGAAAGGGTGAGGAGCTCATCAAGCTCTGATGAGAAACTTTGAGATAAAAGTGGGGTCTGTCTGCATGACACTTTGCAGAAGGCAAAGCGTCTTTATTGGACATAACTCTTTGTACTGCCAACTCTTGACTTTGGGTCCTGGGCTACAGCTTCGTGTGTTCCTGAATTCCTGTTCCTCAGTGATTCCTGCTTTCCAGCATTTCTTTACCAACGGCTTGACCACGGACTGGTTTGACTACGTTTTTGGTTTTCTGGACTTTGAACTTTAATAACGTTGTGCTTGAACAATTCTTAGTTTTGGGACCTCGTTTTTCCATCTTGTGACTGTGTTTTTGTGCTGTGCCAATTTACAAGCGATTTGCTTAACTTTGAGTTTAATCCGGATTATAAGGCAGCGCTATAATCCGGGTTATATTTTTGTTTCTGGTATTGCTTTAATTTTTATGCCAAATTACTACAGAGACTCTTTTGCACTGAAGTTAAGTGCTTGAAGAACTATTTTTGTATAAAAAAAGCTGTGTTTTGAACTCTTATCTTGTGTTTGGCTCTAATTAAGGCTTCTGGGTCCTGACAGATTGCCTTCTGCCACACACACAGCTTTGTTATGGTGAACTTGGAGACTTTAGCTGCTCAAGTGGCCCAATTGCAGACTCAGTTGACTGCTTTGCAGGGGGGAGCAGCTGAAACGATGCCTCCAAAGGGAAGAGTGATTATGCCTGAACGTTATGATGGGACAAGAGATTTGCTCCCAGTATTTTTCACTCAAGTAGACCTATATTTTGGTCAAGTATCTGCTTCAGAGTATCCAACAGACTCTGCAAAGATTGCATTTATGTTGAGTTTGTTGACTGGCCCAGCTGCAAAGTGGGCAGTTTCTGTTGTTACTGGGAACAATTCTATTAGAAGCAACCTGCAAGAGTTTAAGGAAGCTCTTACAAACTCTTTTGGTGATCCCCTGCATGTAGAAAATGCAGGATGGGCTTTGCATCACCTGAAGCAAGGCAAAGGAACTGTGATTGATTACTTAAATAAATTTAATTTACTGAAAAATCAACTAGACTGGGGAGAAAAAGCTTTTATGCTCCAGTTTACTTCGGATCTATCGGACCAGCTTCAGGACGAGATTGCATGTCTGGAGACTCCTAGCTCCTGGGATGAACTCGTCAAGAGAGTACTCCGTATTGATGCACGTTTGGAATTTCATCGAAAGGGACGTCTCAGCAGAGCAGTGATGTGGCCCTCCAGTACCAGCGGCAGCGGAGGCAGCAGCGGCAGCGGGTCGGAGGAGGAGCCAATGCAACTGGGCGTCCAACGGCGGTTATCAGAGGCGGAGAAGGAGTGGAGGTGTCAACTTCATTTGTGTTTATATTGTGGTGGAGGTGGTCATTTCGCTAGGAATTGTACCATTAAGCCTTCCAAGGTGCAGGGAAAAAGTCAGCCCTAGTGTGCCGTGGGTCCAGCATGCTAGGGCCGGTTTTGCAATGGCCCAGAAATAAAGATCATATTTTTGTGCAGCTTACCTTATTTCTAGATAACGATGAAAGGATTGTTACTTGTGCACTGGTTGACTCTGGGGCAACTGGGTCTTAAGTGGACAAAAAAATTGTTATGGAACATCATATTCCTGTGTCTAAGAAGAAGAATGCTGTGAAGATTTCATATTTTCATTACCTACCACATGCCCAACTTGTCAAAAAAGCCAGTTTTCAAGGGTATGTAAGGGACTGTCTTGAGTCAACTTTAAATGCAATTTCTGACAGCAACCCCATTCACATTTGCTGTGTCCTGTCCACATTTATTATTTTAATCAAAGAAAGCAAGTTCCAATCTATAAATGGAAGGGGTTTTTTTTTTGCATTAATGATAATTGATCCTATATCATATAAAAGAGATCTTTAAGTCAGAAATGACTTTGAGATGCACAACAACCATACATGCTGAATTTTGGAAAATGAAAGCAAACTAGGATTCTTTGTTCCAATTGCTTTTTTATAGTTGTAAAAGCACCCACATCCAGTAAAGTGTTGTCAGTTTTAAAGATGAGAAAGAAGCATCTTTTATTCTGGATATAACAAGATGCTGAGAATTGGTGTTTGTGCTGGTGCTATTCCAGAGTCTGGAAAAATTACTTGTTTGGACTGCTACTCCCAGATCCCTTAGTCAGTATGGCCACTTACTTTGAAATTATTTTCAAGTTCTGAATTGTATTATCTAAATATATAACACTGCATTTAACAATATTCCAATAGCAACATTAATAAGCAACTATGGTTCTCCAGTTGTTTTGGGCTGAAGCTACTAGTAACAGTTGTCATGGATTATGCTGGGAAAGTTTGATGAAGACCAAATATATCTGGAGATTCACCCATCTCTGCTCTTTTTCCTTCATACAAAGAAATCACAGAACCCCATACAGCTCCAAATACAAATTTGTTACAATAGTTTCTAGGCTCCACTGTCTTCTCCTAGAGGAATATGAGGTCATCAATCCTTGAGTGAAAGGTTCTCTCTATAATTTATTTTCTGGGCTTACTTTATTCAAAGCAGATATTGTGGGCTGAAAAGCATTGGCTTCTTGGGAAAAACCAGCGTGGTGAGAGACAACTATGAAACCCTCACCTTGGCATCCACAGATTGACAACAATCAGTTTTGGGTTCATTAATGTGAAAAATGCTTTATGATCTTCACATAGTAACATAGGTCCCATTCTCTTTCTTCATTGGTTATAGCTTGATGCTAGAAAGATCACACCAGGGCCCTATCTACACAGCTACACAATGCAGTTTTAAACTGCATTGTGTGATCCATGTAGACTGATATAATGCAGTTTAATTGCATTATATGGGTCTACACTGGCACAGTTTCAAATTGCATTATAGGGCATTATAGGCCCAAGCATAAGGTGAAGTTGTGGGAAACGTATAGTCAATTCTTTATTACTTATATTATTCCCTGTAAAAAGCAGAAGTTGAAAATGAGGTATCAAAATTTACTATGGTCAAATATTTGGACTCACAGAAATGAGAATGTGCAAGATCACAGTTTTCCGTTTGGGAAGATGGTGGCAGGGTACAAATAAAGATTAAAGTTCTTGCCACAGTTTCTGTCATTATTCAGTTGAAACATTTTTTTGGCTTGCATCTTTGGTATATAAATATATTAAGGTTTAAATGTGACAATATTGAAAGCCCATTATATTACCAATACTCTTTGGCCTTGACACAGAACTGAAAACACAAACTCTTCTTTATGGAAGTCTAGATCAGGTTTTTACAGGGGGCTTCATTAGACCCAATCTCCCCTTCATGGATGGCTGGTAAATTCTAGGACCTATAATCTATGTAAATATATTTTCTAAACTGCAAGGTATATTTCTCAAAGGAGTAAAACTTTTGGAAAGAAACTGTATCATTGTCTTTAATCATGTCTCTGAAATTGTGCTATTTCTTTCTATTAGCATCACCACCATATATTTGATATTGTTCACATAAAGCATTGCATGTTTGCCTTTTTTGTGTGTAAACTGCCCTGAGTCTTCCCTAAGGGCAGTCTATAAATAATAAAAAATATTTATTTATTTATCGTGTCAGCAGCAATCAGACAATTGTATTACATTTCTAACAGAACAAAACAAACAAACAGACAAAACACAAAATTTGCAAGCTTGGCAGTTGATTAAATGTCCTTTGAACAGTATCTGGCCACTTGGAGCGCCTCTGGTGTTGCTGCAAGAAGGTCCTCCATTGTGCATGTAGCAGGGCTCAGGTTGCATTGTAGCAGGTGGTCAGTGGTTTGCTCTTCTCCACACTCGCATGTCGTGGATTCCACTTTGTGGCCCCATTTCTTAAGGTTGGCTCTGCATCTTGTGGTACCAGAGCGCAGTCTGTTCAGCGCCTTCAAAGTCGCCCAGTCTTCTGTGTGCCCAGGGGGGAGTCTCTCATTTGGTATCAGCCATTGGTTGAGATTCTGAGTTTGAGCCTGCCACTTTTGGACTCTTGCTCGCTGGGGTGTTCCAGCGAGTGTCTCTGTAGATCTTAGAAAACTATAAGTCATTGACATGCTGACTGATACACAAACAAGGGATGAGCTGGAGATGTCACTGCTTTGGTCCTTTCACTATTGGCTGCTACTTCCTGGCGGATGTCAGTGGTGCAATACCGGCTAGACAGTGTAGTTTCTCCAGTGGTGTAGGGCGCAGACACCCTGTGATAATGCAGCATGTCTCATTAAGAGCCACATCCACTGTTTTAGCGTGGTGAGATGTGTTCCACACTGGAAATAATAAGAAAGAAGAAAGACAAGAAAGTCTTTTTCACACAGTCCTTTACACAAGGAAGCTTTCCTGGGTTGTGTAATACTGATCTTTTTTGGATTATGTAATCCTGATTTAAGCTTCAGTGAATTGATGGCTATGTGTAAAGGCTTTCTTTCCTTAGAACGGAAATGCAAATCTTCATTCAGTATATTGAAAACAGATCTAATTCCCTTTATGGATATCTATATGAGCTCTTTGTGGGCAGCTACATTAGATTTAATCATCCTCTGTGCAAAAATGAAATGATTTTGAAAGTTTCTCTCATCTGAGTAAGACTGTGAGACTGTTTTGCATTTTTCAGTGTTTTTTAATCATTTACATAAAATATCTTTTTTTGTGAAAAAGTAATGCTTTGCACACAGAGATGTTTGTTTTGCACAAATCCATTATGCCAATAGGCTCTTCAAAAAAGGAGTTCCAGAAATCTGAAAATCCTTGCAGTCGTTGTCAGTTTTGTCAGTGAAGTGTTTTTATGCACTGAGACACCTGTCTCATGGAAACTGAGACTAAAATAGGAGTATCCTTTACATGGCAAGTATGAGACTGAAAACAATATGGGGACAAGATTAAAGGTGCAACCTTGCTGTTCCTCTGAATGATTGTTGGTGTGTATGTTGCTGCATGCCTTCAAGTAATTTCTGATTTACAGGCTAAGGCAAACTGAATATGGAATTTTTTTGGCAAGTTGTCACTGCCTTCCACTGAGACTGACATGAGACAAGCATCCTCGCAGGATTGCAAGACATCCGGGCATCCCCTGGGCAATGTCTTCGAAGACGGCTGATTCTCTCATTCCAGAAGCAACCAGAAGCGACTTGCAGCATGCAAGCAAGCAAGCAAAACAACCAATGGACCTTTTCAGGACCAACCATGACAATAATCTCAATCAACATTGAAGGCATGTCAGCTGCCAAAGAGCAACGGCTCTATGAACTGTGCCAAGATAAGAAATGTGATGTGCTATGTGTCCAAGAAACGCACAGGGATGAACAACAGAAATGACCAAAAGTTCCAGGAATGGTCTTAGTAGCGGAAAGACCACATGCGCAATATGGAAGCGCTGTTTTTGTAAAACCAGGCCTCTAAGTCAGCAGTGCCCATGACACTGAAGAAAACAATATAGAGGTTATAGCAGTAGAGCTTAATAACATCACAATCACCTCTGTGTACAAGACCCCAAATGAAGAGTTTTGTTTCTCCTCCCCCAAGAACTTTGATAGGCATCAAAGGGCGGTAGTAATTAGTGACTTTAACAGCCATAGCCATATGTAGGGCTATGCTCAAGAGGACAAAAATGGAGAGGCTGTCCTCTCCTGGTATGAACTGCACAAACTATCACTCATTCATGATAGTAAGCTCCCACCATCCTACAACAGCAGGAGATGGCACCGAGGTTATAACCCAGACTTCTTATTTGTGAGTGACAGCATTGTACAGCAATGCACCATATCAGTGGGACCACCAATACCAAACACACAGCACCGACCTATAGTATGCCAACTGTTCCCAACCATACTGAGAGGCTGCAGAACCAACTACCTTCAGGGCATTACTCCTGAAACAGCTGCCTTGTTGGAAAACTATTACAGGCTCCACAACAAAGACCCATTTCATGAGCAGACCCTTCAGGCAGTGAAGAGCATTGTGTCCTCTATCTCTGAAGCCAAGAAAGAACAGTGAATAAAGCTGATCACAGAGGTCGACATGGGCCGGAGCAGCCAGAAGGTGTGGAGGCTGCTAAGACGGTTGAGCAATGACCCCTCACAAACTAATATCCATGCCAACATAAAGGCAGATCAGATAGCACACCAATTCTTGAAGAATGGGAAACCCAACCTTGCCACCAAAGTAGGAAAGAAACCAATGGCCAGACAACCAGAGATTGAGAACAACAACCTTCATGAACCCTTTACATCTACTGAATTGGACATGAGATCTGCCCTTGCGCTATGCTACTCTGCTGCTGAGTATGCATGCCCAGTGTGGAACACATCTCACCATGCTAAAATAATGGATGTGGCTGTTAATGAGACATGCCGCATTATCACGGGTTGTCTGCACCCTACACCACTGGAGAAATTACACTGTCTAGCCGGTATCGCATCACCTGTCATCCGCCAGGAAGTAGCAGCCAATAGTGAAAGGACCAAGGCAGTGACATCTCCAGCTCATCCCCTGTTTGGGTATCAGCCAGCATGTCAATGAATTAAATCAAGAAATAGTTTTCTAAGATCTATAGAGAAAACTCGCTGGAACACCCCAGCAAACGAGAGTCCAAAAGTGGCAGGCTCAAACCCAGAACCTCAATCAATGGCTGATGCCAAATGAGAGACTCCCCCCTGGGCACACAGACTGGGCAACTTGGAAGGCACTGAACAGACTGCGCTCTGGCACCACGAGATGCAGAGCCAATCTTAAGAAGTGGGGCTACAATGTGGAATCCACGACATGCGAGTGTGGAAAAGAGCAAACCACTGACCACCTGCTGCAATGTACCCTGAGCCCTGCTACATGCACAATGGAGGACCTTCTTGCAGCAACACCAGAGGCACTCTAAGTGGCCAGACACTGGTCAAAGGACATTTAATCAACTACCAAACTTGCAAAGTTTGTGTTTTGTTTGTTTGTTTGTTTTGTTAAAAATGTAATACAACTGTCTGATTGCTGCTGACACGATAAATAAATAAATAAACTGAGGCTGAGAGTGTGACTTGTTCTAGTCCAACACTATACTACACTGGTTCTGTTAGTGTTTATGCATACATAAATTCTCCTATGAAAGTAGTTATAGACATTTTCACCTTATGAGAAATGTCTGCAGTCAGTTCAAGATGGCAGAAGTAGAGTTGCATTCGCAGTGCTATTCTGTATGTAGGCCTAAATGCAAGCGTGATGCATTTACATGTGTTCTTGTCCGTGTGTATATTCAGATGTGTTGCCAAGTTGTACAACTATGTCATTCAGTAAAAGGGTGATGTAACACAACCAATGTATAATTCCATGTGCAGAGATTTATGCTACACAATCCTATTCATAGGATCTCAGCCAATATACTCCTCAATGTGATCGATCCACAAAAAGAGTTTGAGCTATTGACCTATATGAAAATGGTTTACTGTTTTTGTTTCAGCAATAATAGCTCCTCTCAATAACAGGATATATCCCCAAATGGAAAATATTTCAGACAGTGTCAATGATTAGTGATCATATTACATACCAAGTTGAGTAGACTAGATCACCTAGGGACTATATAGAACTAAAAGATAAAATTTAGTACTTAACACTGCAAATCATAAGCTTCATGGTATATGGAGAAAATGTCAAAATGCGAAAAATGAGGTTGAAAGAAACATTATTTGATTCTGAGACAAAATATCGTAGAGATAAAGGAAAACACTAGGGGCTCATTTTCATTATGTCTGCTTACATGGTGCCCATGCAAGAGCACTTTAGTTGAGTTCAAGTATAGTTCATACAACACTGTAAAACTCATGGGGAAGAAAATACAATGGAAAGAATAAGAAAAGAACTGCTAGTAGATCTGTCAAGGAGACCATGAAAGACCAGGCAATATTCATTCATATTCTTTCAGCAGTAAAAAAGCTAATCTCATGAATTTTTTATTTCTTCTTCTTCAACGTAAGCATTGAATTCAGGTCTTCCACAAGTGTCAATACATTAGAGGAATGTTTCCACAAGTGATACTGGTTGGAAGTGGAGAGATATCTGCCTACAGAGAATGTAACTATCTTTTGTTTTTATTTCTTTGGGAAAATTATCTGGAGCGATTTCAGTATCATCTAAATGTTTCGCCTATTAGATAAGAATTTTCTCTGAGATGAGAGGTTACTTCTCATATCCTTTCAGAAGATCAATCTATCCTTTTCCCCAAAGTAATACTCAAGTAAGCTCACAGTAAGACTCAATAAGAATATGACTGAAACTCAGAACCAGTTTGCATATAATCAATAAAATACATACCATTGCAGTACCATTGGTATTATGCATCATCCTTGGCGATCACTCATGTCTGAGTATGATTGCCTTCCAAGAGTAGGATCTTGACGGTGGGTCCGTAGGTGGACTGTAGAGACTAGGGCTGGGCAACCACGGAAAAAATTGTTTCTAAACTCGATTTGTTTTTAGGGGGTTTTTGCGTTTCGATTTTTAAAAGAATTCCGAAATTTTCCTTAAAATTTTTTCGATATTTACAAAATTTCGTAAATTACGAATCAATTACAAATCGATTTCGAAACAATTACGAATTGATTCGTTAATGGCGGGCGTGATCACGCAATACGCTAAAAAAAAACCTCCAAATGGGACAGGAAGCTTCCCTCTCCCTCTGTTGTTGACTGTTGGTGTGATAAATTTTTTTTTCACTGAGAAAACAAACAGCAACCCTAAAACTTGCACCAGACAAGCGGAAATAATAACGAAACAATTTCGAATCAATTACGAATAGATTTCGAAACAATTACGAAACGAATTGAAAAAAATCGTTTCGTTTTTTAGTTGCTCCTGAATGGTTCAATATAGCTTCGTTATCAAAAAAATAACAAATTAATAACGAATTACGAAATTAACGAACAAAATCGCCCATCCCTAGTAGAGACCTATTCTTGACCTGCATGTTCTTCTGCAGTGAGGATATCAATTTTCAGGTGGAAGGTTTGGCTTGACACATCTTCCTCGTGACACGTTTCTTCCTTTTACCCTCCATTTTTGCTTCTTTGAATTCCACAGCACTACTGGTAATAGCTGACCTCTAGTTAGAATGCTCAAGGGTTAGTGCTTCCCAGTTCTCCATATCTATACCACAGTTTTTAATGTTAGCTCTAAGCAAGTCTCTTTTGCTGTCCACCAACATTTCTTTTTCCACTCTTGAGAGTATAGTAACTGCTTTGGGAGATGGTGATTGGGTATTTGGACAACATGGCCAGTCCAGCAGAGTTGATGGTGGAGGATCATTGATTCTATGCTGGCGGTCTTTGCTTCCTCCAGAATGCTGATACTTGTTCTTCCCAAGAGATTCGCAAGATTTAATGAAGGTAACACTGATGGAATCGTTTTGGAAGTTGGGTGTAGATGTTTCATGTTTTGCAGGTGTATAAAAGGTTTGGGAGGACAATGGCTTTATAAAAAAGCATTTTGGTGTCCCTACAAATATCCCGATCGTCAAACACTCTCTGCTTCATTCAGAAAAATGCTGCACTCGCAGAGCTCAGATGGTGTTGTATTTCAGTGTCAATGTTGACTTTCGTGGAGAAGTGGCTGGCAAGGTAGTGGAAACGGTCAATGCTTTCTAATATTACACCATTAAGCTGTATTTCAGGCATTGCTGATGCCTGTTGCCTTTGGTTTCTCAATGTTCCGTGAAAGGCCAAGCTTTTTGTATGCTTCTGCAAAGATGTTTAGAGTGACTTGTAGATCTTCCTCTGTATGAGCATAGACTACATTATCATCAGCATATTGGAGTTCTGTGACAGATGTTCTTGTGACTTTGGTTTTGGCTTTCAGTCTGCTAAGGTTAAACCACTTTCCATCTGTCCAATAGATGATTTCCATGCAAGTATGGAATGATGATTTCCCATCAACAAGGGATAGTATCATAGCCATGAAGTTGGAAAATAAATAGGCCTGGGTAACAACGCAAAAATTTGTTTCTAAAATCGATTTGTATTTGGGGGGGTTTTGCGTTTCGATATTTAAAATAATTACAAAACTTTCCTTTAAAAAAGTTCAGTATTTACGAAATTTCGTTAATATTAACGAATCGATTCGTTAAGATGGCGGACCCCCCGCGCATGCACAAATCACCTCTGAAACTTCGTTATGAAGACGGGGGTCGATTCGTTAAGGTGGCAACGAATCGATTCGTTAAAAAAGAAATATTTATCAGAAATATTTAAAAATGGAAAATTAACAATGCTTGCCCTGTTGTGGAGCGAACACAGCCACAGGACAGGGACAAACTCACACACACAGGCACACAAGGGTCTTTTCTTTTTTTAGAATATTTTTAGAATTTTTTTAAGAATAAAAGAAAGATATTTTTCAGGAATATTTAAAAATGCTTGCCCTGTTGTGGAGCGAACGGCAAAGCCTCCCCGCTGCTCCCAGCCCAGGGAATGAATGAATGCAAGCAATGAATGAATGCAAGCCAAGCCTCCCTCCTGAACCTCCCGTCTCCTCGCCTTGCCCAGCAATGAGCAATGCGGCCACGCGGAGCCGCTTTTAAAGGGCAGCCCTCCCAATCACAATCAGCCACGGTGCTTGGGAGCACAGGATTGGCTCCCAGCGCACCCAGCATCCTCCATCCCTAAAATGTCATTTCCGAAACGGGCGGAAGCCCGTAAAAAAGATGGAGGATGCCGTTTCGATATTTAAAAACACTTCCGGGTTTGAAAATATGTTTTGTAATCGTTTTGTAATTGCTAAAAATAACAAATATTTAACGAATTACAAAATTAACAAACGAAACCGCCCAGGCCTAAAAATAAAGTTTAAATGGGTCACTTTGGGAGCTGTTGCTGTCTAAGACAGTTGCCATCATGTCATCATGGAGGAGCCCCAGAATTTTCACAAATTTCTCAAGTCATCCAATTTTTGGGAGGATAATTCAGAGAGCACTGCAATTTACTGTGTCAAATGCCTTTGCAAGAACAATGAGCACCATGTACAGAGGTTGATTTTGTTCCCTGCATTTTTCTTAGCACTGTCATGCAGTGGGGATCATATCCACTGTTCCTCTGGAGGGATTGAAGCCATTCTGGGCGGATGTCTTCTGAGATAAGGAGAAGACAGTTTGTGAGGATTCTTGTGAGGATGTTCCCAGTGGAGGTTAGAAGGGAGATACCTCGATAGATGGTGGTATCAAAAGTGGTATAATCTGCATATCTAAGGTTGTTAATATTTCATCCAGCAATTTTAACTCCAGCCTTGGATTCATCAAGCCCTGTACGTTGCATGATATGTTCTGTATACAAGTTGAATACGTAGGGTGAGAGTATACAGCTCTGTTCTACTCCTTTCCCAATCTTGAACTAGTCTGTTGTTCTGTGGTCTGTTCTTACTGTTGCTACTTGGTCATTATATAGATTCTTCAGGAGGCAGAGTGATAATGGTGGCATATTTGAAGTCTGCTGGAATTTTATTGGTTGCCAAAACTTTTTTAATGAACTGGTAGAGTTGTTATGTCAAGTCAGGTCCACCCTCTTTGAAGATTTCAGCAGGGATCTCATCAGGTCCACTGGCTTGGTTAGTTTTTGTTGGGTTATGGCTTTGCAGACTGTCTTCAAATTAGGCAGTGTTGCAAGCTCATCCCTGGTTTGTTGTTGTGGGATTTGAGAGAGGATCTTTTTGGCCACACTGGAGCTGCACTTAAGGAGGTTGTGGTAGTTCTCTTGCCAATGTAGTGCAATTGATATTTTATCCTTCAGAAGTTCGGTTCCATCTGATGAACATAGAGGTGTATGCCATGATTTTTTGTGCCATAGATGACCTTTGTGGCATTAAAGAATCCCCATGCATCATGAAAATATGCAAAGTGTTGCATTTCTTTAGCCTTTTTTTGTCCACCAGACGTTCTCGAGTTCTGTGGTCTGACTTTGGACCTCAGCTTTTGCACTGGCATAGGTTGTTTTCTTAGCAGCACAGTTGGTGTCTCTCTGCCATATTTGGAAGGCTTTCTTTTTTCAATTAACTGTTGAATCCTGTTAAGATTTTCATCAAACAGTCTTGATGTTTCTTAGTTTGGTATCCAATGGTTTCTTCACAGGCTGTGATTATGTAGATCTTCAGTTTATGTCAGCATTCCTCAACATTTTCAGGGTGTTCTATGGGTAGATGATCCTTGAGTGTTTTTTTTTTTTAGAGTAAGGTTTGTTTAGATGGCTCTTGGAGGGCTTGGATGTTTATTTTATGCCTTAACTTTCTTCCTTGAAGTCTGCATTTGGGGGTGATGGCTTGATGTCATTGTGGATTGGATTAACTTGTGGTCTGTCCAGCAGTCATCAGCTTTTGTCATGGCTCTTGTGAGGAACACATTGCAGTGGTCTCTAGCATATAATTACATAGTTTGAGAGGTGCCAATGCTTTGACTGGGGGTGCTTTCATGATGTCTTGGGCTTGTCTTTCTGTTGGAAGAGTGTGTTTGTGATGACAAGGTGTGTTCCACAGGAAGCAGGATGCTATTTAGATTGTTGTTTCCAACTGTGTCTTTTCCTATGGTCCCTGGCCACAGGTTGAGGTCTCATCCGACTCTCACATTAAAGTCACTCAGGAGGATGGTTTTGTCCTCCTTAGGTATCTCTGATAAGACGGTGTCCAGCTGACAGTAAAAAGAAAATCCTTGATGTCTTCATCAGCATCAAGTTTTGGTGCATAGGCAATTATGATGGTTTCCTGTTGGTTTTTGACAAAGTTAAGTCAGAGGGTTGAGAGTTGTTTGTTAATGCTTATGGGTGTTTCACCAGGTTGTTTCTGATAGCAAAGCTGACTGTGTATTCTTTGTTCTGCTTCAGGCAGTCACTTCCAGAAAAAGGTGTAGCCTCCTTTTTCTTCCTTCAGCTGTCCCTCTCCTGCTCTCCGAATCTCCTGCTATGTCAAGGTTAAAGCATCCCAGCTCCTTTGCAATAATAGCAGTCTTGTGTTCAGGGTGTTCACTGTTTATGTTGTCCAACAATATCAGTATGTTCCATGTACCAAAGTTGATTTTTACTTTTTTGGTTGCAAGGTGGTGACCTCTCTGGATGTAACAGTCCAGTAAAATTGACAAATGACACAATTTAGCAGGGCTAACTAATGCCACAGAGGACATGATCAAAATTCAACATGAAGAGAACTGCCCACTTGATATTGACATTAGCCAGAACTTTGTTGAAGACCTATGTCTTCATAAAAGGACTTATGTCTGTTGAAATTAAACTGGGATGCTCCATAATGTGTACAGGGGAGCTAGCAAAGTGATGAATGTGTATCACAACCATTGTCCTATAGGACCAATGCAAACTGGACTGATATGCATCTGTGCTATTTTGTATTAAAACACCAGCAAGGGAGTGCCAATACATGTTGATAGAGCTCATTATGCGTCAGGGCACTCTTACTGGTATTCTGTTGTGCATCTTTGCACTCATTCCAAGTCATTTTACCTCAAATAGATGCAATCATGGATCCATTAACTAAAGCATGAACCTGCTTATTCTAGGATTGTATGTACCATTTTTCTGTATTATAAAAAAGATGTCCTGAACATTCATTTTCCTTCACATAACACATTGCAGCCCCAGAAATGTATTCTCAACCACAAATTAAATCCATTTCCATGTTCAGTCTGGGATATATAGAACTTGGTAAATCTATTAAAAACATATACTCATCTCCACAGAGCAAATTTCTCACATATCTCTTTTGCACTAGAATGGTAAAAGAGGAATACTTGGCTTTTCAAATGTCACAGATCGTCACTTTATGGAGCCCAGAAAGATTATAATGCATTAGATGTGAAACTCTGCTGCTAAGCATTACCCTTCCTTTACCCTTTAAAGGTTTCTTTTGCAATTTATTGTTGGTAAAGTTGGAGTTAGGGACAGAAACTACACTAATGAATAGTGATGCTGAATAGGATGAAGGATGAACAAGACAGGAGACAGTCAACATGCTAAAAAGCACAGGAATGCCATGTTTTATTTATTTATTTATTTCAGACATTTCTATCCCATCCTTCTCAACCCCTGAGGGGGGACCCAGAGAGGCTTACAATCACATTTACCATTATTCCTAGATCACTAGATAAAAATCTTTAGGCAGATACCTAGTGTTTCTACATTGCCAAAACAGAATCCAGATAAGCAATGATTTGAAGGCATAACCTATATATTTCCATAGCAAAAATGGAAAGATACCCAAATCAAATATATCTTCATCATTGGAACTTATATCTCATTTTGATCTCAATAACATTAGTACTCCTTTTGTGGAAAATATGTAGGATGGTGGAGATTTGTGGGAAAGCAATGGAACAGTGACTGAGAGGTCCTGCTTCTAATCCTGGGTATATTGTATTAGGAATTCTCCACTGCTGTGCTTTGCAAAAGGGACTGTGGCCTTGACAGGTCCATCTTTCTTCCTAATGCCACCATAGGACAGATAAGTCTATGCACATCCTGAATGATTATATTTGCCTGCCACCTTCTTGATTTAACATATAGAGAAATCAACATAGAAAGCTCTACACGTTGCTCATTGAAAGTACATTCTATAGTAAGTCAGTTGGGTATCTGAGAAAGCTTGAATGTTACCAGTGTTCTGTTTTTGGCCTTGTGTAAATGACTACAATGAATAATTGACTTCCAATCCTATGTGCATAACTATAGGAAAGGACCAATATCTTTCAAAATAGAGATATTTTATTTCAATAATATATTCTATTTACAGACTTAAAATATTGATGTCATCTTTCAGTCATATTACCAGAATATCTCTGAAAATGAACAGCATTTAAAAATCACTTTCTAAAAAAATGTATGAAGAGAAAAGATAGCACATATATAAAATATTAGAGTTGAAGAAAAGCACCTCTAAACTGATCATGCTTGAACAAAGCAGCCTTTACTCAGTTTCTAAATGTTACCCAGGACCAACATAATTCATCAACATTGATTCATTAAGTGTCCCACAATTTTAAACACACATAATTTTACTCATAAGATTTCTTTCTTTCTGTTACAGTCAAAATTGGACAGTATTGGAACAGCTAATGATTGACAGACATTGTCAGATGTTGATGGGATCTGCTGGGTTAAAGGAAGCAGGAGTGATTGGTTTGATTTAATGTAGTTAGAAAGCTTATTTCAAATCATAAAAGTCAACTGAAGAGTCATTATACCAAGGGTATTTACTATGGCACATAGTCAAGCTTTGTCTTTGAAGCTGAAGGAAATTTAAAAATGACTCAGTTTCTTGAAAAAAAGGAGCATAAGATGAGAAATATAGGTCAACAGAGAGGGCTGGAAATAGTTCAGAAATAGTCCCAAGGTTGCCTGACAACAACTAACCCTTCTGGTTTCTTGTGCTTGTCTTGAACCTCTAGGGCTTTTGACAGCAGCCCTAAAATAGTAATATTCCATCTTGTTCAGTGGGTCAAGAGAAGGTCTGTGCATTGCTTGGGCCTTCTTTAGATGAGATTCGGGAGATGATGCTGTCATTGTGCTTAGAGATGGATAGCACGATTGTTGAGAAAATGGCTGTTACAATGACAGAGAAGACAATCTGACAAACTAAAGCTGGTTTGTCTTATTTTTCAGGTACAATCCTATTCACATTTCTATTGATATCAACAACACCAGGAATTTAGTAGGGTTTATTTTCAATATTATATTTTATGGCAGGAGTAAGGTACAAAAGAGTTAGTATCAACATATTTCAACACAAAAGCTATAGCAGGACAAATATATATTTTACTTCTATCTTTTAGTGAAGAGCATAGATTGATTTCCTCACAAAGACAATTTTCTCATATTTTTCCCCAAATAGTCATTTACCCAATAATAATCTATATAAATAAAAATGTAATGTTCGTTTGTGCTACCATCAGAACTCAAAAACCACTGTGGGAATTAAAACCAAATTTGGACACAAGACACATAACAGTCCAATTTATGTCCTCCACTCAAAAAACCCCCTAAAGAAACAGCAGAAACCCCAAAAATCCACACAAGGGAAGAGCAGCCATTACAGCACTGAGAGCCAAGTGCGTGTGCATACCATACAAATAGAACTGGCACAACGAGCGGCACCCAGCTCCCTCCCTCACTGTGGCCAGATGCGGCCCACGCGGCCTGGCCAGACCCCATGCAAAGCCCCTTGCCACTTGCGTCAGCGGCATTTCTCTCTCTCTCCCCCCCCCCCCCCGGAGCGGCTTCGGCCGGGGTCGTGCCGGGCCAGGCTTCTCCCTCCATCCCTCCCTCCTTCCTTCCCCTTCCCCCTTTCTCTCCCCTACCCCTTCCTTCCTTCCCTCCCTTCCGCCTTCCCCTTCCTCCTTCCCTCCCTTCCTTTCCTTCTTCCTTCCTTCCCTCCTGTGTGGGAGGGAGAAGCCTCCCGGGAAGCCAACGTTGCCTGGCCACGCCCACCTGGCTCCACCTTTGCTGCTGCCGCCAAGAGCGCACACCCTCCTCTTCGCCATCAGGGATCTTCTGCTGCGCTCTCCGTGCCCCACGGCCACGAGGCGCCTCCTGCTCCATTCCCAGCTGAGAACAAGTGATGGGCGCTGCTCTGAAAAAGTTTGGCCCAATTCTATCGTTGATGGGGTTCAGAATGCTCTGTGATTGTAGGTGAACTACAAATCCCAGCAACTACAACTCCCAAATGTCAAGATTCTATTTCCCCCATACTCCACCAGTGTTCACATTTGGGCATATGGAATATTCGTGGAAAGTTTGGTACAGATCCAACATTGTTTGAGTCTACAGTGATCTTTGGATGTAGGTGAACTACACCTCTAAAACCAAAGGACATTGCCCACCAAACCCTTCCAGTATTTTCTGTTGGTCATGGGAGAACTGTGTGCCCAGTTTGGTTCAATTCCATCGTTGGTGGGGTTCAGAATGTTCTTTGATTATAGGTAAACTATAAATCCCAGCAACTACAACTCCCAAATGGCAAAATCATTTTTTGAGTGAAGGACATACATTGGGTTGTTAGGTGTCCAGTGGTTTTTGAGTTCTGTTAATCCCACAAACGAACATTACATTTTTATTTATATAGATTTATTTCCTATATTTATATCCTGCCCTTCTCCCCCTGAAAGGGGACTCATGCTTACGTATGTCAAAAACCACTTTCAAAACGACAGAAAATAGATTTTCTCCTCCCCTCACCAGCTTCATTCTCCTTTATTAAATCAACAGTGTAGATGCACCCAAAGTCAACCCTTCCACACTGCCATGTAAAAACCAGATTATCTACTTAGCACTGGATTATATGGCAATGTAGACACACGCACACACGCGCATGCACACACACACATATATGGATGGATGTTGGATCACTGGTTGGTAATACACACACACACATATTATTATATATATTTCTATATAATACATATTTATTATATATATTATTTTATATATACTACTATATAATATAATGTTGCTACTATATGTTACTATATTAAATAGACTCATAGAATAGAGTTAGAAGGGACTCTACCATGGTATTGGGGGAGAAGAGACAGGAAGGAAGGAGGGAAGGAAGGAGGGAAGGAAGGAAGGAAAGAAAGAGGTACTGAAAGAAGGAAAAAGAGAAAATAGGAAAGAAAAAGGAAAGGAAAGGCAGGAACGAGATAAAGAAGGAAGGAAGGAGAAAAGGAAATAGAAAGGGAAAGAAGGAAGGAAACAGGGAGGGAAGAAAGGAGACAAAGAAGTAGAGAAGGGGAGGGAAGGAAGGAGAGAAGAAAGATGAAACCAAAGAGCAAAAGAAGGAATGAAAGAAAGAGGTAGAGAAGGAAGAAAGGAGAGAAAGGGGAAGGGGAAGAAAAAGGGGGAAGGAATAGGTAGGTACCTCTCTTTCATAATAGTTCAGATATCTACCTCTAATTCGAAAATTCTTACTATAGGCCACAGCAACGTGTGGCAGGGCACAGCTAGTGCTTCATAATTATTTAATGCCACTGATGAAGTGACAACGTTGGGAAATGATATTACTCTAACCCATACATTATACTGCCAATAGTGAAATGAAGGCCATTCCTTTCCATATTTTCTCAAAACTAGAACGGGTTCAATAGAATTTTTTCCATAGTTACTGGTTACACTTGTCACACATGCTAGTTCCTAGTTATTGAAGTATTTGTTAGGCAGTGTTACTATCCGTATGTTTGAAGGAAAATTTCAAGGTCAACAGGACTGCCTTCCATTCAAGTCTGTATAGAACTGAATATGTATACAACTGTAGCTGAAACACAATGCCATCCACTGACGTGAGTGGATCCAATTTCTGACAATGAGAAATGACAAGAAGAAAACTATAATCATACATAGACTAAAACATTCGGAATGCATTTGATTTTACAACTATTGCTGTTATTTGTTTAGCCTATATTTCACAGATGACAATGTGGGACATGTGTGGCCAAGCAGCACCAGGGTGATCAAAATGGCAAAAATATATAAGAAGAATATATAAATGAGGAGAGGTTGCAGCAGTTTCCCTTTACTAAGTGGGCAAACTTCTTCCAAACCAGAAATTACTTGAAGGCACACAACAATAACAATATATAAACCGCGTTGAGTCACCAGCTAGGCTGAGAAACAGCGGTATACAAGTACAGTAAATAAAATAAATAATGTTCAGAGAACAGTAAGATTCTACTCCTTCTTGTCATCTCCTTCTGCTGAATTAGTTGACTGCATTTAACTTTGTCCTTTGAATTCAGATTACAGCAATTGAAGTAGGCTGAGTACAAAGGATGATGAGAAGAGAGAAATTGCAAAATTTTAAAAGCAGCTGAAGAAGTGGGACAACAGAGGATTAATTATATTCATCTCTGACAATTAAAAAAGTTGAAGGGTATGAAACAGGGCTGTTATGTCTTTAAGTGTTGTGTAGAAGAGCACTGTAGTTATGCAATGCTCTGCTGAGGCCCAGGTTATGCTTCTTTATTTGATCTAGTGAAAGAGCAAAGAGGAAGGCCAAAACAAAGAAGGCATTTTATTTTAAGCATTCCACTGTGTTTCTTAGCCGCAAGGGATCTCAAATTGACCTGCAGATCAATAAAAGACACAAGACAAGAGAGAACTGTTACTGAATTACATATTGTACTCATTTGCCTGTTCTCTTAGTCTCAGGTCACAGTGAAGATTGCCACTCAGATGTTTAGAGTGAGGCCAACTAACAAGCAGAGACTCCTTGTTCTCCTACCTAGAGCTTCTCATCACCAACTCTCTCCTGCTGGGGGAGAGCATGGGTGAATGAACAAACTGTGTGTCAACAGTGAATAGAAATGGCAGGCAGTGCTGTTTGCCTGCTGACTCAACTCTTGTTTCACTCACTCTGTGCCGCAGGGGAAGATGTGAGCAATGCACGAAGTAGTGAACAGTGGTGGTGGTGAGGAGGAGGTGGGACTCATTTGAAGCAACCCCCCCCAAACCTACATCTGTCAAATATCAATCAAATAGTGGGGATGCAGGTTTACAATTGTTCTATCTCACAAACAAACCTGAATTGAAAGACTGTATTAGACATGATAAAACTTTATTTGGTTCACGGGACGCATTCTGATCAGGGGAAAGTCTGGTGGCCAAATCTTATCAATAGATGGGGCCAAATGCCAAGTTGATGAGGTAAAATTGCGAATTTGAGTTGTTTTTTGCCTGAACAAACAAAGCAGACAAGTCTGTGAATTAGGATTTAACAGCCAAACTGAATTGACACACCAATTTCCATCATGTTGGCCAACTTGGTGTGCCTCCATCTACTGCAGTCATTGATAGTTTGTTCCAAAACAACATAGTCTGTAGTGATTTGGAGTCATCTGGACATTTGAAATATCAAAAACAAGGAGGAAAATCTTGACAGTCTTGTCTCCAATGTGGCCATATAAGGGAAACAAAAACCCCAAGGTGTGTGATTTTAAAATGTTGCTGTTGTTGTTGTTGTTGTATATACCCCATTTTATCTCTCCCAAAGGAGATTCAAAGCAGCTTAACATAAAAACATTAGCATGCAATTTAAAATATAAAAAAACATGAAAACAGAATTAAATATAAACAGTATGAGAAATTCACAGGCAAAATTCATTGAAACATATTCAAAGTTTCCATTTCTAAGTGAGAAATCTTGTGGTTGTTGAACACTGTCTAGGTAGTGAAGCCATCTCTCCTGCTTCTTGACTCTATATATCTGATTTATTTAGTCTGACCAATTTTAAACAACTGTGAAGTTATTTATTCTGTAATAGAGAACTTTATTTTAATTCACAAACTTTATATTATTATACTGCACACAATTCACATTATGAAGGAAAACAAATAATATTATTTTATTGCCAATATCATTTATATCAGTACAGTGAGCAAACCATTAAATCTGATTTCCATTATATTTACTCACAAGTATAATTCTTGGTTGTTGTTGTTGTTACTGATCATTAGTTTAGCGTAATCTATTCTAGAGTATCCCCAGCAGTAATACAAATGCACATGGTACCCATAATGCCATATAAAGGCAGTCCAATTTTATCTTTATCTCTTCTAAGATTTGGAAAAAATGAAAATTTGGATATTTATTTATTTATTATTGCGGGCTTTTATATCCCGTCCTATCTCAACCTCTGCAGATGGACTCAGGACAGCTAACAAATCAGCACCCCATGGCACCCACATCAAAAACATAGATATACAATTTAATGGCAATATAATCTATATAAATAAAAATGTAATGTTTGTTTGTGGTATTAACAGAACTTAAAAACCACTGAGGGAATTGCCATCAAATTTGGACACTAGACACTATCTCAAGCAAGGTATGTCCTCCACTCACAAAACCCCCCAACAAAACACTTCCCCCCTCCCCCCTCAGAAAGACGTCCAACCGTAAGCCTCAGGGAGGGAGGGGGGAGGAAAGGAGTGCATGTGCATGGCCAGCAGCGAGTGCGCGTGCACAGCAGGCTCCCACGGAGGCTCTCTGTTCAGGAGATGTAGGAAAAGCCCTCATCCCTGCAGGCCTGCTCTCTGCCACTATCCTTTACATGCTGCCTAGGCTGCTCTGCCTCTTCAAAGTTTATCTATCCAGACCCAACTAATCTCCCACCGATGGGATGGATTCGGAAGAAAGGAAACTCTGTGGAAGCAAAAGCAATCAAGCTCAGAGCAGATCCATTGATAACCCAGCCTCAGAATACAGAAACCCCAATCCTATTCATGTCATGCAGGAAGACCCCATTCAAGCCCTCCCAACAGATGGCCATCCATCCATCAGGATGCAACAAGAGCGTGGACCACCGTGGTCAAGGTATGGGCACAGCTGGCACACAAGTTTTAACTGTGCAAAAGCTCTCCCGGCCACCACTGAAACCTGGGGTTCCAGTCTTAGCAATGAGTCCAGGATCACTACCAAACTGCGAACCTGTGCCTTCAGGGGAGTGTAACCCCGTCAAGCACAGGCTGTAACCCTATGTCCTGTTTGCCCTTTCGACTGATCAGGAGGACCTCTGTCTTGTCTGAATTGTTTCAATTTATTCATTCTCATCCAGTCTGTTACAGCTGCCAAACACCGGTTCAGGACTTGGTAGCAGGTGGGAAGGAGTGGCAGAGCTGGAGATCATCTGTGTACAGATGACACCACACCCCAAAACTCCGGATGATCTCTCCCAGCGGCTTCATGTAGATGTTAAACAACATAGGGGAAGGTACTGAACCCTGCGGGATTCCACAGTATAATGGTAGTGGGGTTGAACAGGTGTCCCCTAGCAACACCTTCTGAGAATGACCCTCGAGGAAAGACTGGAGCCACTGTAAAACAGTACTTCCAAGGCCCATTCCTGTGAGGCGTCCCAGAAGGATACCGTGGTCAACGGTATTGAAGGCTGCGGAGAGGTCCAGCAGAACCAACAGGGACACACTCCCTGTTGGAACTCAGTTGACTTTAAAGAGCCAGACACAGTAATGTAAACAATCAACAGTTCATTAAGTCAAAGAAAACAGAGCTCAGAGACACTTCCTTCAGTGCCTCTGGCTAGAACTCAAAGTTTGCAGCAATTTGCAGCTTAAAAACCTAAGTAAGCAAATAAACCAGATTAAACTCGCAAAAAATCTGGATTAAACAAGAGTTCAAGCAAAATGCATCAAAAACACACAATTCAAAAATAAGGCCAAAACAAAACATTGTGAAGCGAAGCCGTTGTCCAAAATCAGTCCAAGATCAAAGAAATCCCAGTTGTAGATAACAGAGTCCAAAAGCAGCGTCGTCATCAGTAAACAGTCCGTAGTCAAGGAGAGGGGAAATCCGCACTTACGAGAGTCCAAGCCAGTCAGCATACAAAGAATGCAGCAGCCTGCAGTTCCAGGACCCAAGCCCAACAAGAGAAGCGACAGCAGCAAAACCCAGGGCACGTAACAACACTTTGCCTACTGCAAAGTTCCAAACTTTCAGTGCCTTCATTTATCCTACAACTCATCATCCGTAGATGAGCTGTCCTCTGCTCTTTCTTCATAGCTATCAGCTGTCTTACCCATTACAGCTGAGTGCCAACACCCATCTCTCCAACTCTTCCACCTCCTGTCAAGACTTAAGTCTCCCCATGAATCCCTGGTATCTCCAGACTGCCAATTCCCAGAAAAACCCTCAAATGTATCACTGGATGTGGGTTGCATGCTAGGGCTGGGCGGTTTCATTTTGTTAATTCGTAATTCGTTAAAAATTCGTTATTTTTTGTTAACGAAGCGATAACGAAACATTCTGGAGCAGCTTAAAAACGAAACAAATTTTTCAATTCGTTTCGTAAATGCTTCATATTTCATTATGTATTCGTTTCGTTATTGGTTTGAGGTCGTTTCGTTATTATTTCCGCATGTCTGGGGCAAGTTTTATAGTTGTTTTTTGTTTAATTAGTGAAAAAAAATTATAATATCACACCAACAGTCAACAGCAGAGGGAGAGGGAAGCTTCAGAAGTTCCCCCTGTCCCATTTGGAGGTTTTTTAGCGTATTGCGCGGTCGCGTCCGCCATTAACGAATCGATTCGTTATTGTTTCGTTATTGTTTTGTAATTTTTTTACCATTTATGAAATTTCGTAAATATTGAACCTTTTTTTAAAAAAAATTCGGAATTCTTTTAAATATCGAAACACAAAAAATCCCAAAAAACGAATCGATTTTAGAAACAAATTTTTCCGTTGTTACCCAGACCTATTGCATGCACACATTCCTGACTTTTTGTACTTGAGTCCAATCTAATGGCTTTTCTTCATCCTCACTACTCCCAGACCCATTATTTCTAGTAAACCCATGAAATCCTCATCTTCAGTGGGAGCATTAAGTATGCCCCGGATCCTTTTTCTCTGATGTTCTTCGTCAGACTCCTGCTCACGAGTAATCCGTTTGACATCTCTACTCCCATCTCCCTCCTCCTCCTCACACATTTCACTTTCTGAGAAACCTTTGAAAGAGTCTTCATCTGTGGGAGACATAAGTACCTCCCGGATATGCTTCCTTTGTTGCTCTTCCTCAAGCACCTGAGCACCTCGTTTGCCTCCTCTACTACTCCCACTAGTAGTAGTATTGTTGCCAGCAGACTCTACTACAACACTCCCCCTGTCAAGCTCCTGGCCTAGATCATCCACTAAGGTGACCAAGGCTGTCTCAGTACCATGTCCCGGCCTAAAGCCAGACTGCACCGGATCTAGATAATCCAAGAATCTCTGGAGTTGTGAAGCCACCACACGTTCCAGGACTTTGCCCAAGAAGGGAAGATTGCAAACAGGCCAAAAGTTGTCAAATTGAGTGGGGTCCAGTGATGGTCTTTTCAACAATGGTCTTATAGCTTGTTTTAAGCTCGCTGGATATCAGTGGGAACAAGCTTTTGTTCATTTTCAGTAACCACATTTATTTATTTATTATTTATTTTGGTTACTTCTACCCTGCCCTTCTCACTCCGGAGGGGACTCAGGGCAGCTTACAAAGGCACAATTCGATGCCGGCATCAACATAACAATGGAATAAAAACAATATAGCAGCAATTAAACAATTAACAATCAGTTTCTGCATTATAACAATAAAACCAATAAAACCACTAAAAACCAGTTTCATCTAATTAACGCTCAGCGTTCACCATCTCATAGTCCAAATTCCAATTCCGCTTTGTCAGTCCTGTCAGTCCTAGTCCTCTCGTCTGATTGTCCTTATCTAGTTGTCAGATTGCCCGAAGGCCTGGTCCCACAACCATGTTTTAAATTTCCTCCTGAAGGAGAGGAGGGATGTTGATGACCTGATTTCTCCCGGGAGTGAGTTCCACAGGTGAGGGGCCACCACTGAGAAGGCCCTGCTCCTCGTCCCCACCAACCTCACTTGTGATAACGGTGGGGTCGAGAGCAGGGCCTCCCCAGATGATCTCAAACTGCGAGGTGGGACAAAAGGGAGATACGTTCGGACAGATACGCTGGACCGGAATCGTAAAGGGATAACAGAGTCCCTTTGTAGGTCAAGACCAGCACCTTGAATTGTGCTCGGAACTGAACTGACAGCCAGGGCTTTAAAGCAGGCGGCCCTGCATTTATGCCACCTGCAGAATTCTGGGAAATGTAGTGTAGGGTAGGGCCTTTTGAATTTTCAGCTACAGAGGCCCCCGCCTTCCCAAACTACATTTCCCAGAATTCTGTAGACAGCAGAAGGCAGCTGCCCACTTTAAAGCTCTGGTGTGATAACGTTGTAAGACTCGGGACTTTTAAAGCTTACTTTTATGAGTTGTTCAGCAATAGCTTACCTGAGTTCCATCTGCATAGACCGCTCAATATTTGCTCTGTTAACTGCTGAGTAGACTTGCTATCTCTGTTTCTTTTATCCCGAATATCCAGTAGCATCCTTCTTATCCCTTCTCCTCAATAGGAAAGAAGCTCTAATTTCCAATCAAAAGCTGATTAGAGATAATATGTTTGCTGTCACTTGGTACTTATTCAGTTCCCAGTAGAAAAAGGGACTTATCTCTGATCAGAGATAAGAGTTTTTTTCTGCTGATGACTGCATAACATAATGGTGAATGGAGATGTTTAGCTGTTAATTTTTCCACAGGTCAGAAACTTCCCATGGCCGACTTCTTCCTAGGTCAACCTTCAGGCCCAAGGAATACTCTTGCCTGTTAATTCTCTTTTTCCATCCCTTTTTTTGGGTATTACTGGAAGTTACACATAAATAGATAACTGGAAGTCCCCTGATTCTGAAAGAATTACTATATACTTAACATATGGAGCTTCACAATGGGACCAAAACAATGGTGGTAAAGTATAACTCATATTGGAGTAATTAGATGGCATGTCTGTGTTTATACAAGCACTTTCATGATGGGGTTAGGATTTCTCTGGTGGATCCTGTGAATTAGGCTGCTATGGGTAGCAAACTGAGAGACATAGAGGCTTCTGAATATTGTGAAATAGGAGGTCTATCTCCTTCTAAAACATTTAAAGCTTCTTTTTTTAAAACATATGAGGTCATTAAACAAGTGCCAGCATTGTCTAATGTTACTATACGTTGTCAGTTGGTGCATATATGTATTTTCATAACAGAATTAAATTGATCCTATTTAAAGTATTATATACAAATTAGTATTATTTTCTGATCTAGGTATTCTTATGGAATAATTAGAGGAAAATGGTTTAAAACAAGACATGGAACCTCTGGCCTTTCAGATCTTTTGGACTGCAACTCCAAATCCTTGCCATTAGTCATGTTGGGTGAGGATGATCGGTGCTGCCAGCTGAAGATTCTTAGCTCCTTCTTTTGAAAAGTCTGTGGCAATAGACATGAACACTGTTGCAGTAGAATTATTGAAAGAAACACAATTTTCTTTCCTTCCCTTACTGAATCCTTTTGGCAATAAATTATATCACATGCTAAAATTATTTCTAAATGAAAAGGGACAAAAATGTTCAAGAACACTTCATGAAGGGAACAATATGATACGCTGTATATCAGCCTGCCAAGTGTCTACACAGATCCCAAAAGATTTCAGCAGGTAGAAAATAACCATTCAAAAAGGACTTATTTCACTCCTGCAGCTGCTTTTCTCCTTTCTTTTCATCCCCTGATAATATCACATCCTGATGCCTGTGGCTCCTGTTTGTTAATCATATTGGGGGTTGCCTTGGAGGCAAGAATGAGTGTTAAAAATGGGAAATAACATACAGCAGTTTCCTTTTCTGTCTTCTACCCCCTCTGAGCTGTCCTCTTAGTAGAGCTTCAGCTAGGGAAAGTTTCATTTCTTTCAGGATATGTACATCAGATAAAATCTAGTCTCTAGCAATAATGTCTGCTACTGCTTGGTTCTAAAGCCTGAGAAAAAATACTCTCTGTTATCTGAACGAACAGTGCTTTTGTTGTTCCTGCTTTTAAAATTTGATACCTTGACTTTATGCACAGACAAGAAAAGAGTGTTCCCAAGGCAGAACGCTCTTTTTCTCCCCCCAGTGAAACAAAGCAAAAGGAGAGGGCAAGACACCAACGTTCCAAACACTATTCAGGCTGAATTCCCTTTCTGATCTTTATCACATCACAATAAAGGTTAGGCTTTTCATCTCTTCCTAAGCTATTTGTGCTACTTTGAAAGATCTAAATAGATACATTCTATCCATATTTTATTCAGAACACCCCCCCCCATGTGTTTGTATGTTTGGAGATTTTTTTTATGAAAGAAATCTTTCTCTGAGTATGTGTGCAGATGTGTATATTTATATTCATATCTCTCATAGAAAATCCCTTAATCTTTTTTCAAGGGCATCCTAGGACAGTAGCAGAGATCAGCCAAAGCCATTTTCCAAGGAATCTGATGACCTTTTAAAATAAAATACAAAACTAACTATATATAGCACAGCCATGGTGGCCATAAGACACATTTTGGGAATCAATGGAAACACCTTTATTTGGTCAATAAATAAGGCAGAAAGATGTGGAAAAATATTCAAGCCCTCCAGGTCTCATCTTCAGGCAAATGCAGTGTTATACTACTTTAAAAAGAAGAAAAAAGTTTGATAAATGGATTACTTCAGACCATCAATTCCCATGATCACTTTGTTTATAAACATCCTGGCTATATAGGCTGTAATAATTGCTAAAAGAAACATTCCTAATTCATTATATTAAATAATATTTTACATTCCTTTGCCCTCCACTGTCTCTTTCCAATAGCCATGTTATCCACCAAGCCACCCAGTTTCATTACCCCCATGTAGTTGGAGGTTCATTAGCTGCCTTTCTTGGCCAGCAAATCTTCCCCTCCAGATCTGTCTCCCTTCTCTTCCTCTTCCAGGTTTCTGTGTCCCATTCTGAGCACTCTGCCAGGCATCTCCTCCTTGTGCTTGCAGACTTCTTGATGGAGCTAGAGAGACAGAAAGTAGGAGGGAGCACTGGTGGGCAGGATGCAAAACAGCAGTAGGCATTGTAGAAATGCCCAGGCATTTAAATAACCCAGACAGGCAGACATTTTAATTCTCACAAAAGAGAATATATAAGAGAAAGAGTGATTGTAGAGTAACTATAGGCAAATCTCTTACAAGAAGGCCAGTGTGAATAGAGATAGATAGATAGATAGATAGATAGACAGACAGACAGACAGATGATAGATGATAGATAGATAGATAGATAGATAGATAGATAGATTTATTATGGGGGGGGGGCAGCAAACTCTCAAGCAGGGATCTCATGGGGTATTAGATTTCATCCTGAGTGTTCCTTAGGCTTTTCCTGGGAAGAGGATCCCAATAAAAGGCTCTCAATTTTGACTCTCCATTCTGAATATATAAAATAAAAAATGCAAAAAGTTTGACAAATTCAGATTACCAGTGTGTGAGAGAACAAAATGTAGCCACATTGTATCTCCTGAAAATGTAGAATATATTTCCCATATAGTCACGCTGCTACTTGGCATTGATTCCTTCACATATTTAAAAGCAGTAGGCACTTGTATATTGTTGGGAAACAGGAGAAAGAGACCACAACAGAATAAGATAGTGGGCATGAAATATATTAGTCTCATTGGGAGGTCACAAGTGCATCGACTACTGTGGCTAGGTTATCTCTGTCCAGGAAGACTGTAGCTGGTGGACCTGTCAAAAGTGGTACCACACACGCCATACTAGAGTCCAATGATAGGAATGAACCTTACTCTGCTCCCAAACTATGCACCTTTGGGAAAGTGGGGTGCAACCACATCCAGTAAAACCTAATCCAGTAAAACCCTGGACCTGAAAGCTATGAATACACAAAGTCTCCATCTTACTGGGATTCAGCTTCTGTTCATTGTTCCTCATCTAGCCTATTACAGCATCCAGGCAGTTGTTCAGCATCTGTAAAGGTCCAGCTGATTCTGATGACAAATATAACTGTCATTAGCGTACTCATGTCACTCCTCTCCAAACCCCCTTATGTCCCGTCCCCTCCAGCAACTTTGTGTAGATATTGAACAGCATGGGAGAAAATATGAAGCCTCCTGGCACTCCACAGCTTTAAGTATCATGGGGATGAAGAAGAGCCTTGGGCACTACTTGGAATCAGCCCTATGGATAAGAATAGAACAACTATAGAATAATGCCTCCTACTCCCATCCCACAGAGCTGGTCCAGTAAAATACCATGATTAATTGTATCAAAAGCTGCAGAGAAATACAGGAAAATTAACAGGATGGCACTCTCTTGATTTTTTCCCTCCAGAGTAGGCCACAAATTAAAGAAATTAATGCCATTTCAGTGGCATGCCCTAGTTTGAAACCAGACTGTAATGGATCCAGATAGTTTGTTTTCCCCAAGAAAAGGGGAAAACAAAGGGGGGGGGGGTATTTGCAGTCAGGCTGTACTTATCATACTTCAGAAGAAGGCACATCACCTTCTTCAAACAAGCAGTCACCTACTCCCTTATGTAACAAGGTGTTTACCATCCCTTGGAGCCACCTGGTCAATCCACCCCTGCTAGATTTCAGCTTATCAGCCAAGATAACCAAAGATAAAGCTTACATGTGGTGGGCCTAATGGGTAGTAGTTGTGACTTGCATCCTTGATCTTTCTGGACCTGCAAACAAAAGAGTCCTCATCAGGGTGATGTTACAATTCAACCACATTATCAAACCAGGGTTTAAAACAGGCAGCCCTGACATTTCTGCCACCTGCAGAATTCTGGGATACTAGCTATCCCCTGCCACACGTTGCTGTGGCCCACATGGGGGTTCTGTGTGGGAGGTTTGGCCCAATTCTATCATTGGTGGGGTTCAGAATGCCCTTTAATTGTAGGTGAACTATAAATCCCAGCAACTACAACTCCCAAATGTCAAGATTCTATTTTCCCCAAACTCTACCAGTGTTCACATTTGGACATATTGAGTATTCGTGTAGAGTTTGGTCCAGATCCATCATTGTTTGAGTCCACAGTGATCTCTGGATGTAGGTGAACTACAACTCCAAAACCAAAGGACACTGCCCACCAAACCATTCCAGTATTTTCTGTTGTTCATGGGAGAACTGTGTGCCAAGATTGGTTCGATTCCATCGTTTGTGAAGTTCAGAATGCTCTTTGATTGTAGGTGAACTATAAATCCCAGCAACTACAACTCCCAAATAACAAAATTCATGTTTTTATGAGTGATGGTCACTCGTTGGTCTGAGAGGTGTCTTGTGTCCAAATTTGGTGTCAATTCGCCCAGTGGTTTTTGAGTTATGTTAATACCACAAATGAAAATTACATTTTTATTTATATAGATGTAGTTTAGGATGGGGCATTTTGAATTCTCAACTACAGAGGTACTTACCTTCCCAAACTACATTTCCTAGAATTCTGCAAGCTGCACAAATGTGGGGCTGCCCGCTTTAAAGCCCTGGTGTGATAATGTCACTAGTGGTAAAATATATTTCACTGCTGCAAAATAGGCTCAACAAAGTTTATGCCACATGCACGCTAGCCATTGTTTAGCTAATTTCATTTCCTGCAGGTTTTCTATAAACCATAGTGAATTACAGGTTCTGACTCTCCTCCAAGCTCTGTCTCGAATCATCCAGATATGGATGGTGCCCTGCTCCAGTGTTTCCTTAAAATGGAGACCCAAAGGGTCAACATGATACTGACAATCTACTGCTAATGGCTGCCTCATCTCATATACTGTTCCACCCAATAAGTTGAAAGCTTTTGGAAGGGAGAAAAAACCCATTTAAAATCATCTGATTAGTTCTTCTGCAACATATAGCACATTCTCATTCCTACAGAGAAAAAAGCAGTTCTGTGGGGGGAGAGGACAAAGGAAGCGTGATGCCAAAATTACTCTGCCAGGCTGGCTTCAGAGATTGGATGGTCATCTGTCAAGGGTACTATGATTAAGCTTTTCCTGCATGGCAGTGGGTTGGACAAGATGGTTCATGGGGTTTCTTTCAACTCTATGGTTCTATAGAGGATGTGGCTGCATCGCCCACCATTAGCAAGGTCCATTTTAATAAGCAATGCATTTAATTATTTAATTTTTTTCTCCTGCCTTTCTAGGGACTCAGTGTCGTATTTTAACAATGAAGGAAAAATAATGCTAGGAAAAAGTTTCTACCAAGTAAAAGTAGGGAGAAGGCTTGCCTATTTAAGGGACAAGACCCTATCTCCATGCCATCCAATTTTTCTAATTTAACAAGTACAATGTCAATTAATGATTTAGTCTGTATTTATATACCACCTTTCTCATCCTTCAGGGAACTCAAAGCGGTTTACAACATACTAATGGCAAAAATTCAGTGCCAACATACAGTACACAAATAACACCTTAATCCTTTTCCCAGGTTCTCTCTTCAGTTCCCTCATTGTCTCTTGTCCTCAGCTTAGTTAGTCATTGTGAATTGAATTTAAAGGGCAAATGCTCAATTATTTATACAGAGGAGAGGAGTGGAACCTTTCTGTGTCCTGCAGACTCAGGATAGATTTACACAGGCCCACAATCTGAGGTCGATCTGGCATTTCCAATTATGGTATGGTCCACACAGGAGGGACGAGAGACAAGAGAATCAAATCCCTCCCACTGCTTTCCCAGAGTACACCATTTCCCTGGCCAATGTCATGGCAAATGATGGTGGAAAAATAGGACATGGGAGGTGGGATGAAAGTGGGAGGAGGTAACTGTGATCCTGTGTCCATGGGCTAGCCTATCCAGGAAACACAGGATAGCAGTGAGAACAGTTGCAGCCAGTTCATTTCAGAACTGGCCCAATTGTTTCCACTGGGCCTAAGTCAGGGCGGGGTGTAGTCTGAATTCTGTGGCAGAACTTGGATGCCCCCCCCCCAACTTTTGCTAATATGGGGCAAGTCTGCATTAATGTGGCATTGCCCTGTGTTACACCAGATCAGTCCCATGTGGCAATTGGCCACCTCAGCTGATCAGTCAAAAGCAAGCTCTGCAGCTTCTGCTTTCATGTGGTTTTTTTTTCTTATTAACAACTTTTGCCATCTTGAGCACACTAATTTTGCTTGGATGGCATGTCCTGGTTTTCTGTGAAACATTGGAGGATATGTGTCTTTTAATTTAGCTGTAGGCAACCCTATATGTTCATGTGCTGGCTACAGAGAAGTGTCAATACCATTCTTTCTGATTTCTGCCAGACAAATGCTCCCAAATCAGTGGAGATATTTTTATCAGCTCAGCCAACTGTCAGCTAAATAAAGTACATTATATAATGTGATGTTGGAGCAGTGAAGGCAGCCAGCAGCTACATTGCTTCTCGAATTCACAACAGATGAACAGAAAATAAAATACTGCTCTTGGTACCCAGATGTGATAACAAGAAAGACAAATTAAGGCACTGCACTATAAATCATATTGGGTTGAAGTAATTTAGGAATGAACAACGACAGAATAGAGGGCCAAATGCAGCACCAAGGGATTTTCTAGTTGTTGCAAGGTGTAATACTTCATCTCACTTATGTCCTTTCCAGCTACACCCACATACATGCATACTACCATCACCACATGCTTAAAACTGAGTCACAATAGCCATGCTCTACAAGGCTGGTGCATTTACTAGGAGATGTATGTAGGCAATTTGACTCTCTTCCCCTAGGCCAGTTTGGAGTTGCCTTCTTCATTGTGATGGTGGTGATGATATCTTTAAAAATGTTCCCTAGTACAACCCAAGAACATGGGATGGCACTTACCATTGCCTACCTGTTCTCATTGTAGCATGAGATGGATGTCGGTGAACATTCGTCAGCTGGAGTGACATAATCAGGGCACAAAGGTGATTGGAGAAGAGAGGGAAAGGAGAGGGTTATCCTCCCTTTTCCCTCTCCCCTCCCCCACATCATTCTGATACCCTGACCAATATCACTCCAGATGACAAGCAATAGTCATCAAGTGGCATCAAATCAGGTGTGTTGCCTCTGGCAAGGAGCTGGTAAGAATTCCCTCCCATTTCCATAGTGGCCCTGCGGCTGTCAGTAAGAACCATCTTTGGGCCAATTCAGAGTTCAACACTCTGAATGGGCCCCAGGATATTATGTCTATTAGAACTACCCTCCATCAGAGCTCTGCAGTTGCACAAGTAAAAGCTCAGATGACCAATAAGCATCTGAAATGTTGAAATTAGACACCCTAGCCAAGAGATTCTTGATGTTTACAACAGAGAAGAGGAAATAAAAGTCTAGATCCCATTGGTTCTCCTAATTAGAGTTGATTCATTGAATAAATGAGAGTCAACATTTATATATTGTAATCAGATGACAACATTTATATATTACAAACAGGTTTACATTTGTTGGATTGGCAGTTGAATTTAGGCTACTAAGTCATAAACATAATTCTAAATCATTTAAATTATATTTCAACCATCAAAATTATGGAAATAGTAATACTTTGGCGTGATTTATTATTGTCTTCATAAATTGGCTTCATTTCATTCAATGCAACTTATAATGTTTTGAGCTACTATTTATTTTGTTATTTTATTTTATTTCTATATGACATACATATGGAGAGAACTGGATAGAACACTGAAAAAGAAATATACTCCCTGCCGTTAATCATTATTCTATAATCCTCGTAAAAAATTGAAAGTAATTTCTCCTTTTTTCAGTGGGGCTTATTTCTAAGAAATAATGATGTGTAATCCTTCTGCGATTCAGAAGATTCTTATCAAGTTTAATAGAAGCAAATATCCAGGTATCTAGATGAGACTCTGTAGGTAATTTGGATTTTTTCCCCATTTATAGTGAGCCAGAATGCAGACTTGGCATTTATTTCACAGATAGCACTGAGGTGATGCACATTTATATGCATGTAGCATTGTTATTGAAATAATGGGAGTTCAATTACAAAGATTCATGGAAATAATGGAATAACACAGCCCAGCAAAATAAATATTTTTGGTGTCTTAGTTTTTAGGCCTGTTCCTGGGGTTATTTGGGGTGCTGATTCAGAAGGTGGCATTGTATAGACTACATTAGCTATAGTGTCTTAGGGCCCTTCCAGGCAGGCCCAAAATGCAGGACTTGCCATGCTTTTACATAAGGCATCCAAACAATGCCTCAGGTAAAAGTGAATTAAGATACCTCATTAGATCTGGGCCTTCCTGAAAGGCCTGAGTCTAATGGGATATTGGGCTTGTGTGAATTCACCTGTGGGTAGTTCTGGGACTAGTGGGGGGGTGAAGTCCCCATTGTCATTTCGCATCTTTTGGCCTCCTGAAGCCCAAAGGTGCGAGATGGCACCCATGCCCCCACAAGCCCCCCAAACTACCTTTAAAATAAAAAAGAACCTCACCAGCCCACCATTAAGGTGGTTGTTGAGTCCTCTAGGCATGTGGAAATGACATGCCAGGAGAGGGGGTGTGAGGAGTGATTTTCCTCCTCACCCCCCCCCCCCCAATCTCCTGACATGTCATTTCTATATGCCAGGACTCAAGGACCACCGTAATAGTGGCCTGGAATGGGTTTTTTTTTCATTTTAACGATAGAATTGTGTAGCTTCTGTAAAAGCTTGGGTTTGGGGCAGATTGTGGGGACAAAAACCCAAGTTTTACCCCTGTCTGGAAGCACCCTTAGATATGTTTATCATGATTTTCTATGGGAAGCAGATGAAGTCTGGTATCTCAGGCCCAATTCAAGGTGCCCAATTCAAGGTGCACGTTTTAACCTACAAAGCCCTGAACAGTTTGGGACCTGCCTACCTGCGCGACCACACTTCCATTTATGAACCCACACAATCTCTTCAATCTTATGGAGAGGCTCTTCTCTTGCTCCCACCCGCATTGCAAGTGCGACTTGCGGGGACCCCCAGCTCTGGAACTCACTCCCCAGAAGTATTAGGCAAGCCCCCACACCAACAATCTTCAGGATGAATCTGAAAACCTGGTTATTCCAATGTGTCATGATCCAGACACCCAAAATACAGCCAAACACAAGGTTGAAGGTACAAAAATAGGTTTATTACACAAAAGAGTAATATACAGCACTTAACTTCAGTGCAGTAAAGTTCAGTAGTAAATTGGCATTAAAAACAAAGCAAAACAGCAAACAAAAATATAACCCGGATTATATCTTCTTAATGTGGTTTAAACAAAAGATTAAGCAAACCGCTTAAAACTTGGCACAGTTCACAGTAATGATAAGAGAAGTCCAAAAATCAAAGTTCCAAGACGATGCAAGGTCAGAGCACAGAGTAATAATAACACAGTCCAAAAAACACTCTTGAAGATCAAACCGTTGAAGAATGTAAACACAGGAATCACAGGAACAAAGGAAAGCTGGAACCAAACAGGAATGCTACAAGCCCAGGACCAAAACTGGAGAGTGGCAGATACAAAGATTTAAGACGCTTTGCCTCCTGCGGAGTACTAAGGCAAAACCTCCCAACTTAAATATCATAACTCATTATCACTACTGGAGTAACTCCCTTCTTCATTACTGCTGTCAGCTGCTTCCTCCCCCACAGCTGCCTGCTGATTCTCCCTCCAGCGCTGCCAGCGTTGATTGAGTCTCAGGTCCTGCCAAGAGCTCCCTTCTTGCCAGTCACTATTAAACCCTTCAAAATCCTCACTAGAAGTGGGTTGCGTGCAAATGTCCCTTATTTCTTGAACACGGGCCCAATCCACTTCTTGATCCCCTTCCTCATCACTTGAAGACCCATTCTCACAATTGAACCCCATAAACTCATCGTCGGATGTGGGTGCATTGAGTATGTCCCTAATACGTTTCCTTTGTAGCTCTTCATCTGAATCGGGATCACGAGTAACCCACTTTGTTCCCCTGTTTTCCTCTCCCACCTCCATCTCACTTTCATTGAAACCCTCGAAGTCATCCGAGTCAGAAGGAGCCAGTAAGATATCCCTAATACGTTTACTTTGCTGCTGCTCCTCTTCCTCCCGAGTAGACCTTTTACCCCTTCTCACAGTAATAGTTACGTTACTACCATGCTGAATCACAACACAGTGTGCCTTCAGTGATTGAACGTAAGATACTCCCTGACCAACTGACCAAACTTTGCTCAAATTGACCTCATAAGCACTTTATTTATGATTCGTGTAATTAAATCCTTCCTCATCCCCGGATCCTCCTCCCAATATTTGGCATTGTCCTATCTCCCAGTGTTTTAAAATTTTATCCTGAATTTGGCCCTGCCCAGTGAATCTTTTGTGTTTTGATGTCTGATAATATACCAATATAATAAGCGTTGTGTCGCTTATTATATTGGTTTTGCATTTTATGTATTTTATTTCTTGGTTTTATTATGTTTTTGTGTTATATTGTTGTGTACTGTACTGATTGGCGTGGCTTCATGTAAGCCGCACCGAGTCCCCCTGGGGGAGACGGAGCAGGGTATAAATAAAGTATTATTATTATTATTATTATTATTATTATTATTATTATTATTATTATGTACTGTACCTCAAAAACTAAAGCTGATGGGGAGAAACTCATGACATTTTTGGAATCAGTGGGTCATATATACCCAGAAACATATCTCACATTTGGTACACCAAAATGTGTGTTGCCCAGTATAATAATTAAAAATAGAATAGCATCCATGTTCCTAAATTGACTTCCAGATTCAAGATCCCTATTTCTAAATCCAAAATGTGTTTTCTTTGCACTCCATGCAGTGAGAAAAATGGCAGGGGGGTGGGGGGATGGACTATAGTGACAACTATGGAAGAAGTGGCTATGAAAAATAGGGTTGTTTCTGAAGCTTGAACAAAGAGAAGGAAGACACATTAGTTAGTTCAATGTGACCTTCTGTACTGCTTACCTGAATCATATAGAATGGTGTGATTGAACAAGCAGAGGTGTACAAAGACACAAATTACTGTTTGGAGAATGGTGCTTTCTCGCAGCAGCATCTGCCAGAGGCAAAGACCTGATTAGCATTCCCTTTTGGTGGACTATTTAAATGTTGAGCCTGATAATTTGGCCCTTCCAAATCACGGAAACAAATTCTAGCAGCAAAAAATCTGCAAGATCATTTTGTGGTGTTGAGATTTCTATTGGCATGACAGAAAAATCTTTTACCCTGTAGTCTAAAAGTGCTTAAAAACAGAGATAAATGCTATGCGATTTCTATTATGTTCTGGCTTTATACAGGTTAAATATAGTGAAGAAAAAGTGCTCCATGTTCTTCGACAATAGTTTAAAGCCTTTTTTCCAGATAAAGCATTCATAGCACTCTTCAAATGTTCCCCATATAATCCATTATGTTACTCAGAGATAGGCTCCCCAGAATTCAAAGTCAGAAAAGACCCTGCTGTATAGAAGGAAGCAGTTTGTAACATACAAGGTTTCCTGTATTTAATTTGTGAAGAATATTATAGCATTCTGATACTTATCAGTGATAGGATGCTTGCCACACAGAGGACAAAATCAAGGGCAAGGGCCTCGTATTGCTGAAGTTAGAGCGCTCTGAGTTTGGAGTGCCGAGGGGCAGCTTAATCATTAGGCAGATAGAAGCCACAGTATTTTGGATGTCAGAAAAAGGGCAGCAAATGGTTAGTTATTTCATCTTAGATTTTAGCCTTCGGAGAGAAATGTTTGTAAAAATTTCCCAAATAAATTGCCCTTTGGGTACTATTCTCTTTAAGTTCAGGGAAGAAGTGTTTCTTGGTCAACTTCAGGAAGCAAAATATCTTGAATAGTTTTGGCTCCAGGAGTTTCAAATGTAATCAAAACTCTTTAAGACTCCTACCTGCAGGGTAAAAGTGAGATAGGAGTGATTTGCCACCTTTATCTTTTTGTTGCCATTAGAGTGCATCTCTTCTCTCTGGAATGAAGTGTCTCTAAGCTGGAGGGGTAGGATGAATGGATTTTGGATCTCTCCATGACATGCTCTTGATCTACTACTTTGCTCCTCTGTGACTTTGAAGTTCTGCCATTGGATGCCTAAATGCTGCAGGCATTTCCAGAGACTAAAGGAGGGGGATATAAGGTTAGACTCTTCCCTCTTCTGCAGTTTGAGCTTTCACAATGAGATATGCAGCTTTTCTAATGGCCTCCAAGATAACCCCCTGGGAAACATTGGGTTGCGGCATTAACATTTTTTTTTTAATTTTAAAAATTTCTCAGTCTACAAAAATCATGTTGTGGTCACGAGACTCTCAAAGCATCATCCTGGAAAATTAATGGAAAACAATCCATATACTTTTTAAAAAAATTCAAAAAAAACCAAACAAACAACCAATTATAAGAATTCTAACAAAGGTTAGAATTCTGCAGGATGTGGCCACACAATTCAAATTAGTTCGAAAAGGTCTGGGAAAATTAAGGCAGGTTTTTGTATGATGAAATAACAAATTTGGCACCATAAGAAAACTTCTAGGGAGTAAATGCCAGGAATTTAGTCTTGTTAAAGCATCTACACAATCTCTTGTATCAAATGAATTATGAGAAAGGTCCCCATGAACAACTTTATGAGGGAGATAGTGGTCAACCTGTATTGGTTTATTTGGCTAGACTCTTTGCTTCTGTTCTTTATTTCCCAGAAGGTTAACATGCTGACAATCTAGCTGCAAGCTCGGAGTACTGTCTCTTTGTGTTGCCTGCAACACCTTTGCCTTTTGCTTTGTATTTGAAATGCCAGACAACCAGGACACACTAAAATGAACTGTTTAAGATTATATTTGCTATGAAAACCAGAAATATAAGCCCGCCCTGAAACAAATTTCACTTTAAGATAAGGATTTAAATCATGGCCTGGTTTGCCCTTTTGCTTTAATCCAGTAAATGCTATGAATTTAGTCTTCACTGAAAGATGGAATGGGTTGCTTATTTGTTATTTGGTCTCACTCAGAGAGAAATTATGCATTGGCAAGATTAAATTTTGCATATTTTTGCAAATGCACAACATTTAAAAATATGATAACTGCTACATTATTGCAAGTACTATTAAAATATTGCATGCATTATGAAAACATTGCATGGCTTGTTTGCATCTTTGTGAACAATAGCTTTTGCATTTTTTTAAAATGTGCGAGCTAACCAAATGGGAAAAGACACATTTATTTATTTATTTATTTATTTTTATCCCTCTTTTTCCCATGGGTGGGATTCACAGTGGTGTACAATGGTTAAGCAACAAAAATACATAACATAAAAATACAACAAAAACCCCATATAGGCAAAAACTAAACTGAAATACTCACTACATAAGTCAAATTTGACAAATTAATAAATTAAAAACATTATACTATTATACCATTAAACCATTAAAAATTCCTTTACCCTCAGATCATTAATGTTTTCTATTAAAAAATTGTTCTAGGGCTCTAAAAGCTCAATTTCCTTTAGGTCATGTTATAATAATTGTTGGTCCAAAATAACAATTCCAAAGATATAGAGGTACCCATATATATTTGGCCATGGCCTCTTGTTGATCTTCAGGCCTGCTTTGTACCAAAGAAAGGTTTTAACATGACAGTGAAAGGCCAGCAAGGAAGGGGCCATCACACCTCTCTGGGTGTTCCAGCCATAGGGCCACCACTGAAGTACCAGGTAACAAAACATATTGGACCAAATACTCAAGATTCCTGAACACTGGTTTTCCTGGCTAAGGTTGATGGGAGCTGAAATCCCAACCATTTATCACACAACACTTCAAAGTGTGCTTATAAAGCTGGTGTCCTACTTTAAACCCTGTTGTTGCCTCCTGTAGAATTCCAGAGTTTATATTTTAGGGAGGCCCAGAACCCCTCTGAATGAGAATTTTAAAGGCCCCTCTCTAAACTACAAAGGTTAGAATTCTGCAGGATGTGGCCTGCAGAAGCTGGGTACCCCTTGAAATGATCAGGCAAAACTGGGCTTCAAAGACAAGCCTCCTCAGTTATTGTGAGACACATAATCAATAATCAGTAAACAGTAAAACAGTAAAACAGTGATTGCCATTGACCCTTCCTACAAATAAAATGTGCTTTCGGTGTATTCTTATTCTGTAGTAACTATAGTGATGATGCACTTAATGATACATTTTGCTTGTAAATGATATTTAAGGCTGCTTGGATAATAATAGCTGGAAAAAGTAATTTGCCCTTCCCTGCACATATCTGCAAGTAGACAAAATGAATGATATCAATATCTGCCAATATCTCCCCTCCTTGAAAAAAAAACACTTCTAGGGCCCCTGTTTCAAGGAAAGGCTTGTCTCTATAAAATTTTGATGGCTGCCCAATTTCACAGGTTATTAGAAGAAGGCACATTTACTTTATATGTACATTTAATTTGGTTTAATGTCATTGGAAGAGGTCTACATCAGGGAACATAATTATGCATAATTATGCAGGGCAGGGGGTTGGATTAGATGACCCATGTGATCTCTTCCAACTCTACTATTTTATAATTCGATGATTCTATTATTTGTTTAGCTATGGCAACTGGGAGATGAAGCATGACACGTGGTTCTGTTAACATGGATATTGATATACAATGTAGAAAAGCAACACAGAGTTAAATTTTTAATAGATTTAAAACTGGAATGTTCATATAGGGGGTTGTTGTTGTATTTTGTGTTGTTATATTTTTCCCTTTTCTATTCTTTGCAGAAAACAACATTGTTTTATCATCTTGTTTATTCAGTTATCAACACTTTAGGTTAGTTTCAAAGAAGCTAAATTTACATGCTTGGGGAACCACTTCCCAATTATATGATTCAGTACCACTTGGGATAGATTACAGTTGAATTATTGTTTGGGTTCTTTTTATTATTTTTTTGCATTGGCACAGGAAATACCAAAAGTTGTTTAACAATAAAGAGCAATGCTATGTAGATAATACAATGCTTTACTAATCAAAGCATAATTAAAAACAAGCAATGTACAGTGATGCCTCAACTTATGAACAACTCAACTTGTGAGGTTTTTGAGATGTGAGCCATCACTTGCCCTTTAAAAAAAATTGAAATGTGAGCCAGATCTGAGTTACAAGTTGAGCAACCTATGGGGCTGGGTAACATCATGCATGGCAGTAGTAGTGGGACCCTCTGTCTGCACAGGAGGTGAAGGAGGAGGAGCTCTTTGCTTCTCCCCAGCATGGCCAACCTCCACCCTTAAGAGCAGGTAGAAGGAACCTACTCACCTGCCTGCCTTCCGGTCTAGGAGATGATGCGAGGCTCTGAAGGCGAGGGAGCTTGCCTTGGCTCCATCAACCCCTGGCAATGTGCGGTGCTTGGATGAGTGGGTCTGGGGCACCACTTCCACACAGGCTTCCCCCACTGAAGCTTTGGGTGAAAGGAGTTGAGGGAGGTGGCCTCCTTGCCTCTCCTCACCTGCCCCACTTTCCCCAGACTGGCTAAACCTCAGTGGACACTGGCACACACCTCAGAGCCTATGAGGCAGGAGGGCGTGGCTCAGGGGCAGGCTGACGCTGAGGTAGAGTGGTGGAGAGACCAATGGAAAAGAGCTGTGGCAAGCCCCAATGTTGGCTCTTCCTCCTCCAAGCACTGCAGGGAAGCCTCCAGCTTGGCCTTTGACAGGTACCAGCCTTTGACAAAGCTGATGGGTAGGGAGAGATACTTGTGGGTGGTGAATTTATGCATTAATAATACTGTAATCAATGGCATTGACAATCAGTCCTATCCTGGAGTCAAGAAAGTATGTTTTGAAATGCCATCCCAAACCATGACCTATTTTAAGGGCAGGACAAAGGGGGAAATGTGTTGGTTTCGGGGTGGCCAGAATGGATTGATAATATTTTAATAGGAAAATTTATTTGGAGATAAAAGCAATTTGAGTTAAGAGCTCAGTCCCAGATCAAATCAAACTCGTAAGCCAAGGTATCCTGAAAAGGGCACACGCACATAGTAGTGATTCAAAATCAAATAGCAGTAAATTTGAAACTGCTATCATACCATAACATAGACTGCAAGCAAAAAATAATATTGTGAATGGTTTTAATGGAGCAGATTTCAAAGTGTTTCTAGTGTCATTCTTTGGTTTCAAAGATACAGTGGCAATATCATGATTTGTTTTGAGTGGTTTTTATTAACTTCATCTAGATAAAGATATGCATACAGTCATCCCTCCACATTCACTGGGCTTAGGAATGCAGGAACATCCCCCACATGAAATTTGAAAAGTGATAGAGTTAACTATAAAATCATACGAGAATTTTCTTTAGAAGTCTCTAGGTTTTAAAGCATGACTCTGCACTGAAGGACCTAGATATTTCTAGATTCAATGTTTTAATGAATAATTAAAACTGCATATGTGAAATGTTCACTGTATATTACTTTAGATGAAGGTGGAAACACTTCATTCCTAATCCAAGGAATGCCCAAATGCACACAAAAAAGAATTCCATCATAACACACTATCTATTCAGGTGCATTGTCATGAGAAAATGTGGCTTCCTTCACTATTGTATTATAAATAATGGGGGAACATCCTGCGACTCCTCCATGGTGACATGATGGCAACAGTCTTGGACAGCAATGGCTCCCAAAGTGACCTATTTAAGGTGGAATCAGGTATCAAACAGGGATGTGTTATTGTCCCAACTTTATTCTCCATCTTCATCGCTATGATACTTCATCTTGTTGATGGGAAGCTTCCCACCGGAGTGGAAATCATCCATCAGACAGATAGCAAGCCGTTTAACCTCAGCTGACTGAAAGCCAAAACCAAGGTTACAACAACATCTGTTATAGAACTCCAGTATGCTGTTGACAACGTTGTCTGTGTGCATTCAGAAGATCTACAAGCCACTCTAAATACCTTCGTAGAAGCATATGAGAAGCTCAGCTTGTCATTAAACATTGAGAAAACCAAAGAGCTGTTCCAGCAGTCACCAGCCAATCCCTTTCCAATGTCAGAGATACAGCTTAATGGTGTAACATCAGAAAATGTTGACCATTTCCACTACCTTGGCAGCCACCTCTCCACCAAAGTCAACGTAGACACCGAAATACAACATCGCCTGAGCTCTGCGAGTGCAGTATATTGAAGCAGAGAGTGTTTGAGGACCAGGACATCTGTAGGGATACCAAGGTGCTTGTTTATAAAGCTATTGTCCTCCCAACCCTGCTATATGCCTGCAAAACGTGAACTGTCTACAGATGTCACATGCAACACCTGGAACGATTCCATCAGCGCTGCCTCCGGAAAATCCTGCAAATCTCTTGGGAAGACAGGCAGACAAATGTCAGTGTGTTGGAAGAAGCAAAGACCACCAGCATTAAAGCGATGGTCCTCCGCCATCTACTCTGCTGGACTGGCCACACTGTCCAGATGCCTGACCACTGTCTCCCAAAGCAGTTGCTCTACTCTGAACTCAAGAACAGAAAACAGAATGTTGGTTGACAGGAAAAGAGATTTAAAGTGAGCTCAAAGCCAGAGCTTAAAAACTATGGCATAGACACTGAGATCTGGGAAGCCCTGGCTCTTAAGCGCTCCAGCTGGAGATCAGCTGTGACCAGCAGTGCTGCAGAATTTGAAGACGGTGAAAGAGAGAAACATGCCAAGAGGAAGGCGCATCAAGCCAACCCCGACCGAGACTGCCTTCCACCTGTAAACCAATGCCCTCACTGCAGGAGAAGATGCAGATCAAGAACAGGGCTCCATAGTCACCCACGGACCCACCAGAATACTATCCTACTCAGCCAATGAGGGATCACCTAACAATGGAGGGAATCCATGTTTTAACAGTACAAAGCAGCTGAAATGTTTGTTGTCATTGTGTGCCTTTAAGTTGTTTCTGGTCAATGCCAGCCCAGATTTACTCTTACAGGATTTGCCATTGTCTTGCTCTGAGGCTGAGAGGGTGCAACTCACCTAGGTCTCATAGAGCACATCTACAATGGCCATATAATTCAGTCTGAAGTTTCAAACTGTGGTGGGTACCAATTGAATGCCAACAAAACAAGATGCAGTGTGAATTAATGCCTTTAAAGTGCATCATGTAAAGTTGGGAGAAAGTCTTAGTTAAACCCATTAGTGAGTCCTAAATATAAACCACATTGCATGGCAAAATCAGCTCCAAAGAATGCAAAGTGCTTTATTGACACCTGTCCACATTTTAAAATTCATTTGTTCCCCTCACCCTTGCATCATGTGTGTTTACTTTGTATTGTTTTTTGTATTTTATTTTTATTTGTATTTTATTTTCATTATATTTATTGCTGTATTTGTTTGTTGTGTATTTGCATTGTTGTAATAGTTGGGCTTGGCCTCATGTAAGCTGCCCCAAGTCCCCTTGGCGGGGGTATAAATAAATCATCATCATCATCATCATCATCATCATCATCTTGTTTTTCTCCCCTACCCCAGCTTCTTATAAAGCTTCAGATCCCTGGATTTCATAGCATTGAATTATGGCAGTTAAAGTTGTGTCAAACTGCATTAATTCTGCTGTGTAGTTGCATGTTAAGTAAAGAATGGGGAGGATCCTTCTGCCCTTTCCAACAGCAGTTTGCCTTCTTTAAAAATATGTATATTTAAAAGAAAAGCTTCTACAACTGATTTACAGACTGATGCACAGACTGGTCCTCCCATCTGTTAAAGCGTTCTAGAAAGCCATAAGAATTTCTTGAGACCCATTGTTTTTTTATCCAACTGCTCCCCGCCTCCAACCGTTACAAATGTGCTGAAATTGTTCATCTAAGAACATTTGGCAGAGTCTTAATATAACACAGATTGAATTGGAGGACAGCAGATCTCAATTGGCATAAAATTCCAGAACGTTGGCAGCAGTGCTTAAAATATCCTGTCTCTCAAAAATGCTTGCATGACCTCACAAAGACACAGGGACAGTAGGGAAAAATGTGAACAAGAAAGTGAGGCCATTGCTCTGGGAAAGATCATGGCTTTGTATTAAACAATTCACTGGTTAGCTATAGGAGATTAAAAAGTACACTTTGACAGTAAGCAGGTTTCTGGAGGAAGAATGTCTCCTTTTTCACTAACACCTGGTCTCCATATTTGGCAGAGAACTAGAGTAGGTTATAGTATATTCAAGTGGTAGGAGACCCTCTCTTACAGTCCCTCTCTTACAGTTCAGAAGTCAAAACAGGAGACCTATAATAATAAAGAGTCTGAAGCTAAGAAGCCATAAATCAGAACAAAGTCCACTCAGACTTTGACAGGAAAAACTCATTTTCTTCCACAGCAAATGGAAAAAATCATAGGTTAGTGGTGCAGAAATGGATTGACTACCCCCTTTGTACTAATCTGTTTTGGCAGCAGTTTGGGTTCTATGCAATGAAGAGGATATAAACTTATGCTTCATTCTCCTTGCCAAAAAGATGACTTGCTTTTCTCCACATTTGGCATGGAAATTCAGATTCTGACTTTTAAAATGGTGGTGGTGATGACTAATTGTCCTCTAGTAGTTTCTAAATGCTTATTTAGCAAAGGAATTGCATGCTCCCTTTGAACAAACATCATAGTTTGGGAAATGATCCAAATTTTTGGAGATCAGTAGTCATTTCATGCAGATAATAATGAGCTAGATGGTTCACTGTTCTGACTCAGTATAGGACACTGTCATATCAACGTGATCAGACATCGTTATGTCATTGAGACACTTGCTGTAATACAAGGCAAGAAAATTTCTGGCTATTTTGAACATCTCTACCAGCCATTTCAATATTATTATTAATATTATTATTATAGACAGACTACAAGCAGAGGCATAATACCATTGCTCAGATGATTCATTGGAACTTGTGCCACAAATACCATCTGCCTGCGACAAAGAACTGAAAAAGTTACAGTAAATGAACACATCAAACTACTCTGGACTTCCAAATTCAGACTGACAGAGTTTTGGAGCACAATACTTCTGACATCATGACTGTGTTAAAAAACAAAGTATAGATCATCAATGTTGTAATCCCAGGCAACAGTAGGATTGAAGAGAAACAACTGGAAAAGCTGGAAAAATGTGAGGATTTTAAGCTCGAACTGCAATGTTTCTGGCACAAGCCAGTAAAGGTGGTCCCAGTGGTGATCGGCACACTGGGTGCAGTGCCTAAAGACCTAGGCATGCACTGAAACACAATCAGCGCTGACAAAATTACCATCTGTCAGCTGCAAAAGGCCACCCTACTGGTATCTGTCAATACATCACACAGTCCTAGACATTTGGGAAGTGTCCAACATGTGATCCAATACAACAGCCAGCATAGTGATCTTGTTTGCTGTGTACTAATCCTTTTGTGTCTATAATAATAATAATAATAATAATAATAATAATAATAATAGCAGCAGCAGCAACTATATATATACATGTCTTTCACTAATGCACAGAGCATGGGAAATAAACAAAACGAACTCCAACTTTTAGCACAACACCACAAATATGATATCATAGCCATCACTGAAACCTGGTGGGATGACTCCTATCGCTGGAATGTAGATATCGAGGGGTATAACCTCTTTCACAGAAACCGAACAAAGGGGAGAGGAGGCGGAGTAGCCTTATATGTCAAAAACTCTTATGCTGCAGAAGAGATTCAAGACAGCAATCTGGGAAACCAGCTTGAAATCATCTGGGTAAGAATCAAGGGAACTGGGACTCAAAAAGATGTCGTTGTAGGCGTCTACTACAGACCCCCAAGCCAGGAGGAAGAACTTGATGAAGTCTTCTGCCAACAGTTGACCAAACAGGCACAGAAAAGAGATGTAGTAGTCATGGGCGATTTCAACTATCCCGATATTTGCTGGAAAACAAACTCGGCCAAGAGTACAAGGTCCAACAAATTCCTCGCTTGCCTTGCAGACAATTTCATGGTCCAGAAGGTAGAAGAGGCAACAAGGGGATTGGCTACTCTTGATCTCATCCTAACAAATGCGGAGGACCTGATCGATGCGGTCGAAGTGGTAGGATCCTTAGGGGCAAGTGACCATGTGCTCCTGCAATTTGAGGTACAAAGGAAGGCCGAAACTAAGACAAGTCAAACCCGCATTTTGGACTTTAGGAGAGCTGATTTCCAAAAAATGAAGGAAACACTGAGCAGCATTCCGTGGACACAGATACTAAAAGACAAGGGAGTTACGGATGGATGGGAATTTCTCAAGAGTGAAATACTCAAGACGCAATTGCAAACCGTGCCAACAAAGAGAAAAAATAGGACAAGTGCAAAGAAGCCAGAATGGATGTCCAAAGAACTTCTAACTGTGCTAAGACACAAAAGAGACATGCACAAGAACTGGAAAAAGGGAGAAATCACCAAAGAAGAATTCAAACAAATAGCCAACACCTGTAGGGAATAGGTCCGCAAGGCTAAAGCAAAAAACGAGCTCAGACTTGCCAGGGACATTAAAAACAATAAAAAGGGCTTCTATTCTTATGTCAGTAGAAAAAGGAAAAACAAGGAGGCGATAGGACCTCTTCGTGGAGAAGATGGGGCAATGCTAACAGGGGATAGGGAAAAGGCAGAACTACTTAATGCCTTCTTTGCCTCGGTCTTCTCACAAAAAGAGAGTCTTCAACCTCAGCAAGATGGAGTGGATGAGGGATTGGAGGACATCCAACCCCAAATTGGGAAAGAAGTCGTCCAGGAATACCTGGCCGCTCTTAATGAGTTCAAGTCCCCAGGGCCAGATCAACTACACCCCAGAGTATTGAAGGAACTAGCGGAAGTCATTCCGGAACCATTGGCAACCATCTTAGAGAGTTCTTGGAGAACGGGAGAAGTTCCAGCAGATTGGAGGAGGGCCAATGTGGTCCCAATCTTCAAGAAGGGAAAAAAGGATGACCCAAACAACTACCGTCCGGTCAGCCTCACGTCGATACCGGGCAAGATTCTGGAAAAGATTGTTAAGGAAGCGGTCTGCAAACACTTAGAAACAAATGCAGTTATCGCTAATAGTCAACATGGATTTATCAAAAACAAGTCATGTCAGACTAATCTGATCTCTTTCTTCGATAGAGCTACAAGCTGGGTAGATGCGGGGAATGCCGTGGATGTAGCGTACCTGGATTTCAGTAAGGCCTTCGACAAGGTCCCCCATGACCTTCTGGCAAGGAAACTAGTCCAATGTGGGCTAGGCAAAACTACGGTGAGGTGGATCTGTAATTGGTTAAGTGGACGAACACAGAGAGTGCTCACTAATGCTTCCTCTTCATCTTGGAAAGAAGTGACAAGTGGAGTGCCTCAGGGTTCCGTCCTGGGCCCGGTCCTGTTCAACATCTTTATTAATGACTTAGATGAAGGGCTAGAAGGCATGATCATCAAGTTTGCAGACGACACCAAATTGGGAGGGATAGCCAATAGTCCAGAGGACAGGAGCAGAATTCAAAACGATCTTGACAGATTAGAGAGATGGACCAAAACTAACAAAATGAAGTTCAACAGTGACAAATGCAAGATACTCCACTTTGGCAGAAAAAAAGAAATGCAAAGATACAGAATGGGGGACGCCTGGCTCGAGAGCAGTACGGTTGAAAAAGATCTTGGAGTCCTCGTGGACAACAAGTTAAACATGAGCCAACAATGTGATGTGGTGGCAAAAAAAGCCAATGGGATTTTGGCCTGCATCAATAGGAGCATAGTGTCTAGATCTAAGGAAGTAATGCTACCCCTCTATTCTGCTTTGGTTAGACCACATCTGGAATATTGTGTCCAATTCTGGGCACCACAATTCAAGAGAGATATTGACAAGCTGGAATGTGTCCAGAGGAGGGCGACTAAAATGATCAAGGGTCTGGAGAACAAGCCCTATGAGGAGTGGCTTAGGGAACTGGGCATGTTTAGCTTGAAGAAGAGAAGGCTGAGAGGAGATATGATAGCCATGTATAAATATGTGAGAGGAAGCCACAGGGAGGAGGGAGCAAGCTTGTTTTCTGCTTCCTTGGAGACTAGGACGCGGAACAATGGCTTCAAACTACAAGAGAGGAGATTCCATCTGAACATTAGGAAGAACTTCCTGACTGTGAGAGCTGTTCAGCAGTGGAACTCTCTGTCCCGGAGTGTGGTGGAGGCTCCTTCTTTGGAAGCATTTAAGCAGAGGCTGGATGGCCATCTGTCAGGGGTGATTTGAATGCAATATTCCTGCTTCTTGGCAGGGGGTTGGACTGGATGGCCCAGGAGGTCTCTTCCAACTCTTTGATTCTATGATTCTATGATATATATATATATCCCTCCCAGTCTCTCAACAAAACACTCAAAGTGGCTTCCAATAATAAAAAAACATAATAGACACATAAAAATATATTGGGGGGGGGGATTTTTCAAAACTGGAAACAATGTCAAATTCTCTTCTTGGTTTAAAAACATGTCTCCTGTACATGATGGAAACAAAACCTGACACAATTGTACTCTGTCCTCTAAGAAATGAAGAGAACATGTTAACTATTTTTTTTAAAAAAAAAGAAAAGGGATGTTTTTTGGGGGGAGGGGGTGTCACATGAGTTCAACTCTTTGTGGTCCAGTAAGAAACATAAACAACCTTAGAATTAATGCACTTGCCCAATGTGGTAACACTACACTATTCTGGCCCTGTAAATTGGCAACATTATTTTTATTTCAATATAGAGAGCAAGTACAGAATAAAAAATGTAGATGTAATTTCACCAATTTCTGTTTCCCCTTTGTAAGGATAATATTCCCCTGGTGCTTCGATCTTCAACCTGATTTAATGAAGAAATGTTGGCTCTAACCCTTTGACACAATCTTTCCAGTTATACCTGCAAGGATTTGAATGTTATAAAATACCTTTAGATCCCTGTTTTTAATGTCTAGTTTAACCTTTTAAACCACATTAACCTTTGCATCATTACTGGTGGTATGAGACTGTGTTATGCTCTGGTATTCATAAATTCCCTTCCTGCACTTGCTATGTTTAATGGCAGTCATAGGTTACTGCTACCATAAAGTATTTTTAAAAGCTGTTCTCACCATTTGTAGTGATTTACCTTTCTCAAACCATGCAGACAGGCTGATGCTCATTAATGCGATTGTGTATTTTGTCATCCTAATTTGACATACTGGATTTTATTGATAAGCTATGTGTATGTATCTATGGCATATATATTTTGCCACATAAAATCAATATGATTACCAGACAGAAAATTCAACTTCTCATCAACAACTTTTACATTATGTTCTATAAGTTTCATAAAAAGAAAGGATTAAAATATTTAATTGCCTCTCTCCCATAAAGTCTTAAGATATTTCTTTGGGCATTGTTGGTAATACCTAGAACTAATAATTTGACAACAAATGAATCTTTTAAATTTTTGGAAAGCAAGAATCGATGCAACTTCAGAATACAAGATGGAAAGTGTTGAATCCTTGATATATACTTTGATATGTGTCTAGTAGGCACAGAATCAAAATAATTGGCAAAACCGAAATTGATCAAGTTGTTCATTATCTAACAGGGTGCAGTCAAGTAGGTTGTTTGTAGATGTTTTAGAGATTAACCTTCTGTTTTTTAAAAAAAGGAGAGAAACAATATCCCTGTTTATCTGGTTTGCTATTTAGCTGGCCCTCATAGGTTTGGGTTGTTTGTTGGAAAATTATTTCCATTATTTCAAAACGTTTAAAACATAATACAGTTCTTTTGTTATATCTTCTATTCCCAGACCTATACCCCCTCCACCTTGTCATTCTCATAGTGTTGTGAAAATACAGCTCTGTCAGTTCTATTTCTGCCTATTCAAATTTCATCCATTACATATAATTATTGTAATACATTTTCTAGTTCTTCATCCACAATCTTTCTTGGATGTTTGGTGGTTTAAATTCACCATTGTTATTATACTTGAAGTGAAACAGTATTTTACTATGTAATAGTTGCCACTGCATAATACTTGTACCCCCTCTTTTTGGGCCGCCAAAAGTCTTTCCAACTACAGGACTTCACAAGGTTGCCAGCCAAGTGAAGGCCTGTAACTGGATTTTTTTACCACATAATAGTCACACATCACTTTTTTGGCAAAAAGGGAAGGGGTGGGATAAAAAGATCTATGATCACACTGTGAAATACGGTAAAGAGTTATCACACATCTTCTTTTGTTTCTCCTTTTGCTAATATTAATTCATAGGTTAATTTTTCTGATAGGACTGTTTAACCAATTCTTTGTTGGTTAATACCTATTGTTGCAAATTCTCTAACTTTTTCCAGGTTCTACCTATTTTGAGTCTTGCACTACATAACGTGAGGAGTATATATTTTATTTATGAAATTGTTATTCTAACTTTCAACTGCAGAAATGATTAATAGAAGACCCCTAAAATGTACTATTTCACCCAACTCTCATTGGTTTCAAGCATTTATTTCATATAGGGAACTTGGGCTGAATCCAGCTTGGCATAGCCATGTTGAGATTTTGTTTTATCTGATCATACCTATGATCACATACTTTATAAAATGGAAAATACAGAAACTCCTTCCCAAAGTGTACTGTTTGTAATAAAAGGCAGTCTTCTCTCAAAGGTGAAAAAGGCCTGCTCCTCTGTCAGTGAACCAATAACCTTTTAGTATGACCAAGTCCTTAATGAGTTATGTACCCTATGGTACATTGAGACTTCATTTAAATCTTCTAAAATGCTTCAGGTCTGACCTTTTCATGCAAGATAAGTCAAATGTGGTGACATTATCACATTGCATTTTTTATTAATTTTAAATCCATCATTTGTCAGGACTCTGTTGGAAAAAATATGGTTGTAATGCCTATTTAAATCTTCAAATGCAATAAAGCATCACTACATAAGACCCTGTAGGAACTTACTGTGCTTCTACAAAGCATATTTCTATGTGAATGAGATTTTGATAATGGGGATATTCATCCCTATTGATTTTTCTATATTCTTTCTACTGATGTGAGAATGAAGAACAAATGTGATCTTTTAGTTCAGTTTCTTTGACTGAAGGTGACTACAAGAATCCAAAGTGTCGGAGCTGACTTGGCAGCACTAGTAGATTCTACAGTTTAGCTTTGTGTGCTGAGTGAAGTACTTTTTTCCAAAAAATAAAAATCTCAGTAGGACTATGTGGTAAATTAGAAGACGAAAACCATTGTGGATGGCTTCGAGCATCACACTGGAGATATTAATGCGTTTCACTCTTCACTGCTAACATATCTGAAAGGTATGCAGAATTCCTGTCAGTTACATCAGTCTTTGTTAGTTTCATAAGTCGCTTAAGGTCAATGAGTCTGTCAAGAACTCAATAAAGTGAGGATGGGTGGGGCTCGTATTCTCTGTTGCATCAGACTGGTAAGTTGAGAAAGGTTGCTTCAGGTAATTCTCCATTTGCTGGTCCAATATCTCATGGTACATACCAACTTGCATTTCCAACTCTCAAACCTGAATTGAAGCTAGTATCAGTTATGATCTATTTATATGAGAAACATGTCAGGCCAAATAAATTCAATTCTAGTAACCCAATTCCACAGCACAGAATAGATGAAAAAGCTTATTTTCCCATAGACAGTTTGAAGGCACAAACCAAAAATTCCAAGTTATCCCACAATATAAAAGGCTGTATATCAACAGTGAAAATCTTTCTTTGGGGGAAATAGCATGCAGTGTCTGTTGAGTTTTTTTGTTTGCTCTTTTAAGAAGATTAATTACATTATGCCACTATGTCATATTGTTAATAATAAGCTTAACATTAAAGAAAAAAGAGTGAAAGCTCCAATAGAGCTAAGAAAAAATTTCATACTTGTTCCACATTTCTTAATCAATCTAAAGTCTAGCTTCATGATATGTAAAAAGGTAATTTCTACTTTATACAAAAGCAACCATTGCTAGGGAAGCTAGCATCTAGTAGAATGAGGAGATGGTGTTGGTTAGTCTAGGTCATATACATATGATGTTGTCAGGCCTTTAGCTAGATTTGGGGGGGGGGGGGGTTGAAACTTTTTTTAAGCAAATCATAAAGCGTAGATCCATAACACACACAAAAATTATATGACTAATTCTATATTTTATATAGATTTAATTAAATCAAATTTCTATTTTAGTTACAAAGTTTCAAATCTTAAAAAAAACCCTGAAAATGATTCTTAATTGGTAATTTAGTGGTTGCAAAAGAGTATCACAACACCTGTTGGAAACACTGGAAAACTTTATCAATACACTTTTTCAGAAATCACGTTCCATTGATAAACTTCAGTGGGCACTCAAGAGAGCAAGTCCAGTCAGTCCTTCTTGCCCAACTGTGCTTATCATGTGTGTTTTCAAATGCTTAAGAGTTGAAATCGACCTTTCATTTGTAGCTGTTGACACTCACAATGTTGCAAGAAATGTGAAGAAGTTTCTTCACATTTGGAAAAAACCTGGCTGTCACAGACAAGATATGCTTCCACTGCATTTCATGGTTTTTCTGCAGGTGTAATCTTTTTTCCATTTTCTACACCACAGGTCAAATTCTTCTGTCAGTGTGTCAGTATATTGAAGCATTCATTGTAAAGTTATGTGCACTTGTTCAAGCTGGATTAAAAATGGCCACAATTAATAGGGAAGAACACTTTCAATTCCTGAACTACTTCACCGTGCCTTGTAAACCTTTCTTGAAGCTGACTGCAGAAAAAGTCCAGAATGGTACATACAGATTTATCCTATACTATTTTAATGGTGTTGGTGAAGTTGCTTGGATGTTGCTTTTACAAGTCTGTCTTTAACAGATGTGACGAATCTTAACTTCTCCACCCATAGACTCTCTCACTGATTTTGCTGTCAAAGACATTCTGAAATTATTTCACAGATTATGTGCACATCTCCCTGTTTTTTTTTTTTTGTAAGAGACTGTTGACATGTTGCAGACTACAGAAAATGTCCATATTTATTTTTTGTTATTATTATTATTATTATTATTATTATTATTATTATTATTATTAAACTTTATTTGTACCCCTCTAGCATCTCCCAAAGGATTCAATGTGGCTTACACAGGCCGAGGCCTCAACACACAACATAACAATACAATCTAAGCAAATCAAACAATTAAAACAGAATAAAGCAAAGTGAACAACAGGCACAATACACTAAAACACAACAAAACTGGGCCGGGCCAGAGTAATGGGTACAAGAATTAAAAAGTGCTGATGTGACAGGAGGTGTATATAAGGCTTCTAGGGCAAGTGCAATGTGCAGTAATCATTGGTTCTGGTAAAGTGCTTATGGGACTTGGTAGTGGAGATTTCCTAATCTGGGAAGACGCATCGGAAAAGCCAGGTCTTCAGGTTCTTTCTGAAGACAGCCAATGTAGGGGCCTGTCTAAGGTCTTTGGGGAGGGTGTTCCAGAGTTGGGGGGCCACCACGGAAAAGGCCCTGTCCCGTGTCCCCACCAAGCGCACTTGCGGTGGGATCACGAGCAGGGCCTCTCCAGATGACCGAAGTGAACGTGTGGGTTCGTAGATGGAAATGCGGTCACGCAGGTAGGCTGGTCTCAAACCATTCAGGGCTTTGTAGGGAAGCACCTGCACCTTAAATTGGGCTCAGAAAATAAACAGCAGCCAGTGGAGCTCCTTGAACAGGAGGGTTGACCTCTCTCTGTAAGGGGCCCCAGTTAGCATCCTGGCTGCTGATCATTGGACCAGTTGGAACTTCCGGGCCGTCTTCAAGGGCAGCCCCACGTAGAGCGCATTGCAGTAGTCCAATCTGGAGGTGACCAAGGCATGGACCACTCTGGCCAGATCCGCCTTCGCGAGGTACGGTCACAGTTGGCGCACGAGTCTCAGTTGTGCGAAAGCCCTCCCAGACACCACCGACGCCTGAGCCTCAAGCGTAAGCAATGAATCCAAAAGGACTCCCAAACTGCGGACCTGTGACTTCAGGGGGAGTGTAACCCCATCCAGCACAGGTTGCCACCCTATACCCCGGTCAGGTTTACGATTGACCAGAAGGACCTCTGTCTTGTCGGGATTGATCTTCAGCTTGTTCCTCCTCATCCAGATAGACACAGCGGCCAGGCACTCATCAAGCACCCGAGAGGCCTCCTTGGAATTAGGTGGAAAGGAGTAGTAGAGCTGTGTGTCATCTGCATAGAGGTGGCACCTAGCTCCAAAACTCTGGATGACCTCTCCCAGCGGTTTCATGTAGATGTTAAAAAGCATGGGTGACAGAATAGAGCCTTGCGGGACCCCACAGCTCAATGGCCAGGGGTCCGAGCAGGTGTCTCCCAGCTTCACCATCTGGGATCGACCCTCCAGGAAGGACCGGAGCCACGACATAACCGTGCCCCCGAGACCCATCCCGGAAAGTCGTCCCAGAAGGATACCATGATCGATGGTATCGAAAGCCGCTGAGATGTCCAAGAGAACCAACAGAGTCACACTCCCCCTGTCCAGCTCTCTACGGAGGTCATCCACCAAGGCGACCAAGGCTGTCTCGGTACCATGACCAGGCCTGAAACCAGACTGTGACTGATCTAGGAAGTTGATGTCATCTAAAAAGCCCTGGAGCTGGGAGGCAACCACCCGCTCCAGCACCTTACCCAAGAATGGGAGGTTGGAGATCGTTCTGAAATTGTTCAGCACCATGGAGTCAAGGGAAACCTTTTTAAGGAGTGGACGAACCACAGCTTGTTTCAGGAGAGATGGGAAAAAAACCCTGTTCCAATGATGCATTGATGATCAACCCAAACCAGTCAACCAACCCCTCCCTGGCCGATTTAATTAGCCAGGACGGGCAAGGGTCCAGAGCCGAAATGGTTGCCCTCACAGCCCCAAGGACCTCCTCCACAGTCTCAGGAGGAACAAGCCTAAAAGAATCCCACAAAATTGGACAAGCAGATGCCTCAATCACCTCCTCTGGTACTGCGATGAAATTGGAGTCGAGCTCAAGGCGTATCTGAGAGACTTTGTCTGCAAAATGGTGTGCGAAATCGCAACACCGAGTTTCCGGGTCGTCAAGAACCTCCTCCACCACAGGTCTCTGCTCAGGACCGACATCTCCTAATGACAGACAATTTTGCGGTGGACATTGCTGACCTTATGATCAATAGAGGCAGATGGACCTCTAGGAGGGCGGTTTGTGATTCCTTGGCCCAAATCCTATCGAAAAAAGCATGGGAAATAAGCTTGAAAGCCATAACTTGGCTGCGGAGGGACTACCAGTAATGTTTTGCTAAACTGAAGGGATGATGACAGAAGCTTTCTTAGGATGCATATGATTACTACAAATTCAGCATTCAGAAGAAATTGCACACAGATGGTTTGGGACATCATCACAAAGAACTGGAGAAAATGGGGGAAAGCAGAGGAAAAGGTGGAGTTTCATGAGGTTCTATTTTTAAAGAAGGTGAAGAATTTACTCACTCTGCATTTCCTTCTACAAACCTGCATGATCACTTCGATCCTCTGGAGAGGCCCTTCTTTCACCCCTTCTTCTTTCACAGGCTCGACTTGTGGGAACGAGGGAGAGAGCCTTCTCCGCTGTGTCACCCTCGTTTCTGGAACTTGCTGCCTATGGAGATCAGGCAATCCCCTACCCTAGATGCTTTCAAGAAAGATCTCAAAACTTGGCTCTTCTGATGTGCCTTCGGAGAGTGACCACTCAATCCATCTGGTTGCTTCCATGTACAATTTGCCCTTAGTATAAAGCACTTTCCCCTGCCCCCTATAAAGGCCAAATCCCTTTGCTCCTCTCTTTCAGGCTCCTTTTTGATCAATGCATTTTTATCCCTATCTCACCCAGGGTTTTAACATTTTACCTCATACATCTGACCTGCCCACTGTGTTTGATTTTATTATGTTGTTTTATATTCTTTTATTGTTATTTTATATATTTTGTTGTGATTTATTTTCTTGTCTATCTTGTGTTTAATCATGTTGTATTGTTTTGGACTTGGCCTCATGCTAGCCACCCCAAGTCCCCTTTGGGGAGATGGTGGCGCGTTATAAATAAAGTTTATTATTGTTGTTGTTGTTGTTGTCATTATTATTATTAAGATACCTTCCACACAGCCCTATGTTCCAGAATATCCAAGCAGAAAATCCCACAGTATTTGCTTTGAACTGGATAATCTGAGTCCACACTCAGACAATGTGGGATTTTCTGCCTTGATATTGTGGGATATAGGGCTGTGTGGAAGGGCCCTAAGATACCTCCTCCAGCTTCTGACTCTAACATCTTTTTGATTCCCATTATATGGACAGGCAATGACTTCTCCCATTTCAAAGATACCAGCACACTTTTTAAAACAGGCATCATTTAAGGTAGCACTGCCTTCAAGACCCCTCTACTGAAGCAGATTTAAGGCATTTTTCTTAAGGTGGCATTTTCTATGAGGACATTTGCACTCAAGACCCTTTCACTGAAACAGGGTGAAGCAGCTTTCTAAAGGTGGCATTTTCTCTGGGGTTGGTTACACTGAGATTTCCTTCCATTATCCCTCCCAAATTTTGATTATTTAGATTTGTCTAAAAAAAATCACTCCAGATCTTGGGAAGTGGTTTTAAATTCACCATAATCTTTCCCAGAGCCTTTACATTGGTGATCATAGGAAATGATTTTAAATTAACCCTGATCTTTTCCCCAAGCTTCTCTGCATTGGTTATCTGGGGAAATTGGCATTTTGGCTCCTCCCATACACCGTGTCATCATTTTATTTACAAGCAGGCAACAAAAGCAGGCAACAGGGATTAACATCACATGGAGAAATTGGCCATTTTGCCCATCTCTATATGGGGAATTTAAAAATAAGTGGATTTCCAATCAGCTTAGAAATCATAGGAAAAAAACAACACTTTAGAAATGGCAATATACCTCACCCCCACAGTTGAAGCTTCCATTGTGTGAAGGGCACCATGGGCTGCCATTTTTTAAACATGTAGAAATGCTGATTTTACTATGTGTGATAAAGTCCTTGGCAGTTTCTGACTGGTGAAATGCTTCACATCTTTGCTAAGGCTAGATTTAGTGAGCGAGCACTGCAGTGAATATAGAAAGCGATTGGACACTTGCAATATAATTGCTTATGCACCACTACTACGACAACTCATATTAGTAGCTCCATCATAACCCTGATCACATAAGTATAATAAAACTTTATTTATATTCCACTCTATCTCCCCAAAGGGACTCAGGATGGATGTATTGCAAGTTCAGCTCAATTTTTTCAATGTTTTCAAAATAATGCCTGCAAGACCTCCATCTGGCATATCACTTATCTTCACAAAGCCTATAAAGTCTTCCCTTATCCCTGCATCTTCAACATCAATGTACCTTACCAAATGCAATGACTGTTCTGAGTTTCTCACATCCAAAGGTTTGTCTACCAAAACAGAGAAACACTGTGATTGATTGCATCTTTCAATAGTTTTTTGTTGTCTTGTCACCACACCTGTCTAATAATATATTCTGTATTTGAAGACTAGCATTTGAAGCCAGTATGTAAAGTTTTATATTATTATTATTATTACTACTACTACTACTACTACTACTACTACTATTCTTGTTGGCCACAAAGGATAATAGTTTCCACAACTGCCAGAAACTTATTTCTATTGTCTTCTGCTTTCTTCTTATTTTGTTTATAATGATGACAGTTAGAATAAGACATTTTCCACTGTGTTTTTAGCCAAGCACATGTTCTTCTGATGGTACTCTGTTTTTTGGAGTATACTGAAAACTTTCATTGCATCTTTCCATCACACAAATGGTTTAGCAATCAATGGACCAAGCTTCTGATTATCACCCCAATGTCTTCCCCAGACACCACATTGTACTTACAGAATTAACCTTTTACAGAGTAGGCTAACCAGGGAAATCTGTTGAACCATTTAGGTTGAGAACTTAGATGCTTCTTCTTATCCACAGGAAATACATATCCTGGCAATGGAGTCTATGGATTTTGCACTAATTGAGCTTTCACTTGGTCATCAGAGATAGTCTTGTTCATATAAAGTCCAAGGTCTAACAATGACACAGCTTTTTGTCTTTGTTCCTGTTCTATGGTTTCTTTGGTAGGGCTTGGATTAGATAAGCCTGTGCTAGATACCTCAGTTTCCACAGTTTCCTCAGTTTCCACCTGCAATCCAGGTGTGCATGTTCCGGGGTCTTCATCTGTCCCAGTTCCTGCTATGGTTCTCAACTCATTGCCTTCTTGGTTGTCAATATTTGGCTTTTTCTTTTTTGTCATGACCTCAAAAATATTCAGTTACTTGATATGCATTTAGGCATCATCTGAAGTCAAGTGAATGAAAGGAAACATTAACAGCAACTAACAGGACTTTAAGTCTCAGAACAGCAACTCAAGCTAGTAGACAATTACACAGTAAGACAGCTTTGTTTAGAATGACCCATAGCTGCTTTCATGTCTTCCTTTTATACCCCAGTATAAGGAGCAAGCAGGTGGCTATAAGAGAGAGCTCCGAAAGGGAGAAGAGCAAGAGAGCAGTGATGAGACTATTTTCAGGCATTTAAAAAATAATATTTCAAAAACTATTAAAGATAATTACATGGGTATAAAACAAATGAAACTACATAATAAAATATGTGATTGGGTCCAAATTAATTTCAATTTTTTTATTATAATCAAAGATTAAACATTTTGAAAATTAAGCTCTCTTATACATATATTTTCACTTTAAATTGGAATATCTAAAAATCAAGATCTAAAACCCACACATATTATTGCAATCTTAGAAACCAAAAAATACCCTGATAGTTTAGGGAAAATTAAAGGATAAACTTTTAAAGCAAGCACAAATTATCATAGTTGTTATAAACCTGGAAACATTTAAAATTGTATTTAAAGTTTTTTCTTCTGGATTTTTTTGGGATTACAATATCTGGCTACCTCAGATGTGACAACTGTGCTGACTAGGCAATCTGAACTCCATGCCAACTGTGCCTATTATTGCCTATGGCAGATGGCAAAGCACTCGCCACATTCTATTCTCTTGGGATTGCCAACACTGCACCACTGTAAATGTGATAATATTGCCAAATAGGCACTTATATTGTACCTCCAACCCAAAGCAGAAGCATTTCCCATATTCCCTCTGGGTTTGGTGGAGGCTCACAACAATTGCTTATGGCAGATGGAAAGAACATTTCTCATGTTCTAACCTCTTGGGCTTGCCATCACTGCACCATTGTAAATGGAGTAATATTGCCAACTAGGCACTTTCAACTCCAGCCCAATGCAGAAGCACTCCCCACATTCTCTCTGAGATTGTTTGAGGGCCATAAGTATCGCTTATAAGGACTGTGCAAAAAGTAGTTTGTACCTCATATGTTGAATCTATTTCATAAGATTCGTACATATGATGCAATATTAAGAAACACAGGCAGCGCCCATGCAAAAAACTTACATTTCAAAACACTGGCCTATGACTTTCTTGAAGAGTCTCGTAAGTGGCTCCAGGCCTAGTGTCTACATTATGCTGCCGCAAGTCACCACTGTATACAGTAGCCAGACACCCCAACCATGCTGAAGCAGGTTCAGCAGTGCTGGGCATGGGCTTGGTTTCCCTCCCTCCCTCCTCCCCACTCAAGAACAGAAAATCCCTATATGCTGGCGAGATTTAAAGCCTAACACGAGGCCAAAGACAAAATGAAACCCTCCAAATATACTGGCAAAGGCTTAAAGCCTGAATCAGGCTTGAAACCAAATTGAGTCCTTCAGTTATACTGGCAAAGGCTTATAGCCAAACATGAGGCCTGAAACCAAAAAGTGTCTCCCAATATACTGGCCAAAGTGTAAAAACAAATACAAATCCTGCAATAAAATGAAGGCCTTCAAATATCCGAGGCTTAACAAAATGAAGTTTTCCAAAAACCTGAAAATGAGGCCTGAAACTAAATAGAGTCCCTGACACAAAACCTTTAAAAAGGAAAGAAGAAAAATTATTATTAATAATAACATTTGTATTCTATGGAGTAATATTAAATGATTATGTGTTTTGATTATGTGCTTTAGCAATGTTATAAACCGCTTCAAGCAGTGAGGGTAGGTGGGTAAGAAACACTATTATTATTATTATTATTATTATTATTATTATTATTACTATTAAACAAAATGAAGGCCTCCCAATATACTGGGAAAGGCTTAGTCTGGCATGAGGTTTGAAACCAAATGGGAGTCCTTAACATAAGAGGACAGCAGGTGGGCGGAGCAGCCTTAAATAGCTTGCAGCTCTGCCCCTGTCATGTGATTGGGGCTGGGAAAATCTAGTCTCCTTCATGGGGGCCTTTAAATTCTCCTCGTTTCAGTAGGCTTTGTGTGCCGGCTGTGAGTAGGCCAATTTAGTTACTTTCACTATGTCACCTATTGTTGCTATTGCAATGTAAGATGGGTAATGAGAATGTGAATAAATTATTAAAATTTTATTGAGATAGTGCTTGCAGTTCTGGAGGGACTCTAATTTTTGCATATCATAGACTTAGCATGGGGATTTGGTTCACCAGTTAAAATGCAGGAGTAAACCAGTTTTTTAAACCTGAAAAAAATGGGGGTGGTTCGAACTCTTAAACAACCCAATTGGCTATGGGTTTGGGTGTTGTTGTTGTCCAGACATGAGAGAAGTGAAAGTTCCAAGTTATCAACTGCCCCAAAGTCAATCAAAGTGAAAAAAATCATGGGAAGCAAAGATGAAGAGAGGTAACTCTAAGCCACACAATTTACAATTAGAGGGTCAGGGTCCAGTTGTGCATAAGAATACACAACCATTTAATGATTGTTTTCCATTTAATGATTATTTTTCATTTTTAAAACACGAAGAGCTTTATAGCCATTTGAACTTTTAATGCCAAGTGGCTAATTGCTCAGTGTCTCCTATATCCCCTCCTGAAACAGTTGTTAAATAAAATCTTCCTCATTCCCTAAGAAATCAGATATGAATCTCCATATTGTTTCCTTAATAATTCTGTATTGTGGAAATGTTGGTTCATGTGAACAATCTGGAGAACTAGATTAATATAGGATTATTTCTTGGGAAAAAAGTTTTATACTGATTGGCAAACTGACTGTATTTCACAATTTCATTACCAAGAAGGAAAGGTTTCATTGATTACAAACACACTTTCTTCTCTCGCAAAACTAATCAATATGTAAGCAAATGTAAATGTAAAAATAAAATACAAAATTGTGGGATTATGAGTCACACAGCAACAAATAAATAAATAAACTGGAGCCGAATGTACCTCTAACTCAGAAATGCATTTTACCAGCCATAAGCACCAAGCGGTTGAGTAATTTCTATGAGCATCAGGACTACTTGTGTTATTTCATCAGAGGTGGGCTGCAGCTATAAATAAAAAAAGGCATTCTCAACACTTTGCATTCTATATAGTCTTGTGTGGGCCATGGCATTTCTCTCTATGACTCAGAATGTTGCTATTTGTCTGTGAAATGCTTATAGATGAAGTTAATGTTTGTTGCAATGATGTGGAGGCATTAAAACTTTCATCAACAAGATTTTTTTTTCTGGAATGATGATCTTATCTTATAATCTCCTATGCCAGGCTAATATATATTGTACAGATATATTTTAGATGTTTGAATTGATTGGCCAAAATATCTAGGAGCAAAATCATTTAGTTTTTTTTTTTACTTAGACTCCAATTTGGATATCTAGATTATTACGTGTTCAAGTAACAGATCTGTCTTATTTAGTATTACTTCATGCATTTTATATAAAACATCACTTGCTTGATGTTGACCCAGAAAATCTCCAAGTGATTTGTTCTCAAGGCTTTCAGAATTAATAGAGCCATGAAAAAAATGGAACAGGAGGAGTAAAGTACCATCTTAAATAATGATAATGACCACTTACTAAGAAGCAATTGCTCTGGATCTGTTCCCTGTGCAGTGGACAGCCACTGATTGATGTTGCCCCTTCTTCTCTTGAACCAACCCAAAGGCAAAATCCAGAAGAAGGGTCCCTATCATAATATACTCTTGTACTGCAGAGAATGCATTTCAGGGAGATAGGAACATCAGAAAGGTGTTTCCTGATTGAAAGGGGAACTGATCTGCATTGAGCACAATGTCTGCTGCCCTACAAATTGAAATTGTTTGGGGTCTCTACTTATCCCCCAAACAAAGGGATAAATCAAGATGGTGAATATGAACCAGTCACAACTGTGTAACTCAAGGTTATTTTCAATCTCTGCTCAGTTTCTTCAGCAAGAATATCATACAGACAGACTACAAGCAGAGGCATAATACCATTGCTCAGATGATCCATTGGAACTTGTAAATATCATCTGCTGGTGACAAAGAACTGGTGGGATCACAAGCCTGAAAAAAGTTACAGAAAATGAACACATCAAACAACTCTGGGACTTCCAAATTCAGACTGACAGAGTTTTGGAGCACAATACTCCTGACCTCACAATCATGGAAAAAAACAGTCGTTGCGCAGCCACGGGGGACATTCCAGACCAAGCACAGTCCAAAATCCCTAAGCCCTCAATGGCAGAACAGGCAAAGGATAACATGGTACATGTTACAACAGCTGTGAAGGTGGAAGAAGGCTGCAACATACTGAGAAGCCACAGTCATCGTATTAAGCATGCCATTAAATGGAGCCTCACTCTGTGAAGACTGTGTGTTGACCAGCTGTGCACTGACCTCCACACATTAAAAAAAACCATGCACAGGCATCTTCCAAGAAAAAATAAAAACAAACCAGCAAAAGTCCCATCAGCGAGTGGTGACTGATCAGCGAGTGCCGACGGGGGCAGGACTGTGAAATCTGGAAGCCCCTACTCAAAGACTGGCACATGGGCAGTGGATATGAACTCAGTCATTCTACCTCAAGGTCTGAGGCAGTTGAATAGTTCAGTAGCTGTATCCATGACTGAGAAGCCCTTTTGAGGATCCACTCTGCTCACCCCACATGGAGAAGGGGCTAGAAAAGGTGCCTTAAACATAGTCTGCCTCTCTTATCCCTGACTGGACTGCCGCATCCAGTGGGTTCACCACCCTGTGGCCAAAAAGAAAAATCAACTTTGGAACATGGAATGTACAGACATTGATGGACAACACTGACAACGAGCGCCCCGAACGAAGAACTGCCATTATTGCAAGGGAACTGGGATGTTTTAACATTGACATACAGCGCTTCAGGAGACCCGGAGAGCAGGAGAGGGACATCTGAAGGAAGAAAAAAGAGACTACACCTTCTTCTGGAAGGGACTGCCTGAAGAACAAAGAATGCACAGAGTTGGTTTTGCTATCAGAAATGATTTGGTGAAGCATTTGACCGAAGCACGCACTGGTATCAACAAATGACTCTCAACCCTTCAAATTAACCTTGCCAAAAACCAACAGGCAACCATCATAAGTGCCTATGCACCAATACTAAATGCTGATGAAGACATCAAGGAAAATTTTTACTGTCAGCTGGACATCGTCCTATTGGAGATACTTAAGGAGGACAAAATCATCCTCCCAGGGGACTTTAATGCAAGAGTCGGACGAGAGCGATCTGGTTTATTTTGGGGAAAAGATTGAAGAGAAGGAAATGTGGGCAAACTGATCTATTACATACCAAATCTGGAGATTGTGATTGAGTCCCACCTGGTCTTCTACCTTCCAGTTAACTTGGCAAAACACTTGCTGAGTAAACTCCTCATTTTATAATGTCTGGCCTGCCATCTCAAGATTTGCATGGTGTTTGGGGTTTCAGAAAATCCTCTCCATAACATCTTGCTTGTAAGAGTTACAGTTAAGGATTTATGTCCCTACTCCCTTCCATAGCCACTATCCTTCCCATTCATCTGTACCAACTCAAATCTTATGGGAGTCCAGAGAGCTTGTGAGAAGCACAATAAAATAAAAAGTCCAATCTCAAAAAAGTTCTACCTCACAATTATTCTTCCTCTTGGAGCCTCCTGTGTCCTAAGTTAGTTCAGCTTGAGGATGTGGACAGGATCCTTGGAGAGGTGCGGCCTACCACATGCATCCTAGACCCCTGTCCATCCTGGCTTATAAAAGAAGCCAGAGGGGGTTTGGCGGAGTGGGTGAAGGTGGTGGTTAATGCCTCCTTACAGGAGGGCAAGATTCCAGCGAGCCTAAAACAGGCTATTATCAAACCGCTGTTGAAAAAACCATCACTGGACCCCACTCAATTAGACAACTATCGGCCAGTTTCCAATCTCCCCTATTTGGGCAAAGTCCTGGAACGTGTGGTGGCAGCTCAACTCCAGGGATTTCTGGTAGACACTGATTATCTTGATCCGGCACAGTCTGGCTTTAGACCGGGACATGGAACGGAAACAGCCTTGGTCGCCTTGGTAGATGATCTGCGCAGGGAACTGGACAGGGGGAGTGTGTCCCTGTTAGTTCTCCTGGACCTCTCAGCGGCCTTCGATACCGTCGATCACGGTATCCTTCTGGGACGACTCACAGAAATGGGACTTGGGGGTACTGCTTTGCAGTGGCTCCGGTCATTTCTTGAGGGACGGTCCCAGAAGGTGTTACTGGGTGACACCTGTTCGGCTCCACAACCATTGTCGTGTGGAGTCCCTCAGGGATCTATTCTGTCCCCAATGTTGTTTAACATCTACATGAAGCCGCTGGGGGAGATCATTCGGAGTTTCGGACTGCGGTGTTATCTCTATGCAGATGATGTCCAGATCTGTCACTCCTTTCCGCCTGTCACCAAGGAGGCGGTCCAGACCTTGAATCGGTGTCTAGCTGCTGTGTCGGACTGGATGAGAGCTAACAAATTGAAATTGAATCCAGACAAGACAGAGGTCCTACTGGTCAGTCAGAAGGCCGAACAGGGTATAGGGTTACAGCCTGTGCTGGATGGGGTTACACTCCCCCTGAAGACGCAGGTTCGCAGCTTGGGAGTGATCCTGGACTCGCCGCTGAGCCTGGAACCCCAGGTCTCGGCAGTGGCTGGGAGAGCTTTTGCGCAATTAAAACTTGTGCACCAGTTGCGCCCGTACCTTGGGAAGTCTGATCTGGCCACGGTGGTCCACGCTCTTGTTACATCCCGGATAGACTACTGCAACGCGCTCTACGTGGGGTTGCCCTTGAAGACTGTTCGGAAACTCCAACTAGTCCAGCGTGCGGCAGCCAGATTGCTCACCGGAGCGACATACAGGGAGCATACCACCCCCCTGTTGTGCCAGCTCCACTGGCTGCCGGTTCAATTCCGAGCACAATTCAAGGTGCTGGTCTTAACCTACAAAACCCTATACGGTTCTGGTCCAGTGTATCTGTCCGAACGTATCTCCCTCTACGTCCCACCTCGGAGTTTGAGATCATCTGGGGAGGCCCTGCTCTCGACCCCACCACTCTCACAAGTGAGGCTGGTGGGGACGAGAAGCAGAGCCTTCTCAGTGGTGGCCCCCCACCTGTGGAATTCACTCCCGGGGGAAATCAGAACAGCACCAACCCTCCTCTCCTTCAGGAGGAGGGTGAAGACATGACTGTGGAACCAGGCCTTTGGGCAACCAGGCAATTAGACAATGACAACCAAATAAGACAATCAGATGTGTAAGATTGGCAGGATTGTCGAAATGGAACCAAAACAGATCTTTGAGTTAATTGTACACTGATGGGTAGGAGGAAGATCCAGGTTTGTATTGTTTTTACTGATTTTATCATTTTACTGATTTTATTGGATAATGTTGAATTGTGGGAATTTGTACTGTTATATTTTTTGTGATGATTGTTTGTGTAGCAGGCGTCTAAGTGCGCCTTGCAGCTGTAAGCCGCCCTGGGTCCCCTTCGGGGTGAGAAGGGTGGGGTACAAGAACCCCAAATAAATAATAAATAAATAAATAAATAAGTCTTCTGGAGTAAAAACTGCAGAGAGTTTTTAATGGTTATGTAGAGAACATCCAGAGAAAGAGATCCTACCATCTCTCTAAGTGATTGGTTCCTTTTAAAAGGGGGGGATTTAAAGTTATTTCAGTTTGCTTCTTGCTTAATGGTAACATTTCTTATGCTTACTGGACCAAAATACAACAGTGGACAAAAATACAATAAGAACTTGAGGCTTTTAACAATTGCCAGGGATACCCCTGCTCTGGTCCTACAGCTATCTCAGCCCTAGGGCCAGATCAGGGGGAATCCTTGGCAATTTTTAAAAGCCTCAAGTTATTATTGCACATTTCAATTGAACCATTTTGATAATACTGCAGGATTGGGAACATGGATCCATAGCATTAGTCTTGCATATACCATTTGAATTTCTGCAACTCTCTAAATGCTATTATAGGAAGAAGAAAGAAACAATTCCCCTCCCCCAACTTGATGTGTTCTTTTGACATTTATTTATTTATTTATTTGTTTGTTTATTTACAGTATTTATATCCCACCCTTCTCACCCCACAGGGGACTCAGGGTGGATTACAATGTACACATGCATGGCAAACATTCAATGCCATAGACACACAACACATATAGACAGACAATCAGAGGCTATTTAACATTCTAACTTCTGGCCACCAGGGGAGCTGTTGCTTCACCGTCCATCTGCGACACTGATGAAATACTTCTGCATTCCCCACATGCTTTTTGCTGGAGATTTTTTATGGCTTCGTAAATTTTGTTTAATTAGCCTCCCCACACATAGGAGGTACCTAAATTTCCTACTTAAGAGATGCAACTGTCTTTCGGGTTGCAAAGGTCAACAACTGTTGGGGTTCAGCCTGTGTGTGAACTTGAACCTGACTCTCTGATTGTATTTCCTGATGCTCATGTATTTCCTGATGCCCATGTGAATTCTGAGGCCAGTTGAGTTGAGTAGTGAAAATCCTACAGCCTTGGAAAGCGAAAGTCAAGATTCCCATGAGAACATACATTCCAGGCCAAGCGGAGATGGTTCACTCCCTTTTCCTCCCAGTTTTAGCTCTCCAGAGAATCAGGCACCTGGCCTGCCTAATGAGGATAGGCGGGGGCAGATTTGGCAGAGTCGAGGAGAAGCCCAATGTTTACGCAGGTCAGCCAGATTGAAGGAAATCCAAACAAAACCTTCAGGCGTGTCTCGCAATAGATTTCTTGGCCTTATATATGATTGCCCTGAATACAGCTTCAGACCAGGCATCGTTCCAGATTCATGTGCCAGCGTTTGCAGGTCTCCTGATCCAAGTAGCTTTGTTTCTCAGAGGTTTTCTAGTTGCCCTAAGTATGATTAGTGACTTGCTAACAGGTTCCAGGATTCAGCAGTTTAGCTGTGGGTTTCATTATCTTGTTTATGGACATTTCTTGTTGCTGATTTTTACTGTGGCTTTTTACCTTTGCATTTCCCCCTCTATTTTGTATTCATCTTTCATCAATAAAAAAGGATTGTTTTCCTGAAGCCAAGCATGGTGGATTATTGTCTGAGGGTCCAGTTTCCTGCTCTGGGTTGCAACAATAGCAAGCTACACAATTGGCCGGAAGCTCACTCCGACCTGGGCTGGCTTCGAACTCATGACCTTTCAGTCAGTAGTGATCTTTAATGCAGCTGACACCCAACCAGCTGCGCCACAGTCATGGTGCATCTAATCTATATTCCATCAAGTTCAATAAGTTATCTGTAATGGTGTGTGCAAAGTCATTTCAACATAGATCTCCCTCCTCAAACCAAAATATGAGAAAACAATGTATAGTTATGACTTTTTTATAGGTAATGTGGGGAACACTACAATCCTTTGTATGTTAAATTTGAGTTGAGTGTGGTTTATTTCTCAAAAATGCACAGTTTAGGAGTGATCCTTGACTCATTGCTGAGCCCTGAACCCCAGTTCTCAGCAGTGGTCAAGGGAGCTTTTGCAGAATTAAAACTTGTGTTCCAGCTGTGCCCATATCTTGGGAAGTCTGACTTCGACACGCTGGTCCGTGCTATGGTTACATCCCATAAAGATTACTGCAACGTGCTCTACGTGGGGTTGCCTTTGAAGACTGTTCAGAAGCTACAATTGATTCAACGGGTGGCAGCCAGGCTGCTCAGTGGAGTGGCATACAGGGAGCATACTAACCCCAATGCATCATCTCCACTTGCTGCCAATCTGCTACCGAGCACAATTCAAAGTGCCTATAAAGCTCTAAACAGTTCCAGCCCAGCCTACCTGTCCGAACGTATTGCCCTCCATGAACCATCATGGAGATTAAGATTGCAGGGATTTGAAAAATAGAGCAGTGCAAGAATGTTAGTATGGAATATGTGTAATTTGACTATGGCTTGGCCTTTAGACTATAACTCTGGATGGCTTGATTCATTGAAATATATTTTTTATTATGCTTATTATGTTTTAATGTTTAACTTATGTCTTAACTGATTGCAAGCCACCTTGAATCCCCCTCAGGGTAGAGAAAGGTGGGAAATAAATAAGGTAAATAAAATACATAAATGTGTTGTCAAAATATTTTTCCTGTAATAGTGATGATGTCTGACTATTTACTGCCATTCCATGTTGACTGATGACTTTTAGAAGCTTCCTGCAATGTCTTTGTGGGCTGTTCTCAAAAACCAGGCTATTTAACAAAGTGATCTATCAAAGCATTAAACAACTTGATTTAGAAAGAAGAAAAAGGGGAGGGATAAACTCCTCTGCCACATCAGAGCTTCAAAGACTGTTTTGATGAAATTGAAGCTTCTTTCTCATTCACAGCTGTCCTCACTTGTGAAAAGAGCTGGCAAGTGACACAGAGGCCCCTTGCCAGCAAAGAATATGAAGTAGAAAGAGGAAGAAGAGGAGGAGGAAGTGATGGGTCAGGCTTTGGAACAGGTGCCCTTTTGGTGCTTGCTATTTGTATCTTAAACATGGTCTGTGAAAACTAGGGTGCCTCATTCTGAATTCTGTGTACTTGTCCTGTTTCCAAAATAAGGTTGTAGGGAAGGTGGCATTCTCACATCTTTTAAACACTACTGATTAGGAATCAAGAATTTCAACAACAAAAACAAAATCATTGGTTAGAAAGATAATCTACTGTAATGCCATGTTTTCAGGGTTTGGAGCTCAAACTACTTCCATATTGCTTTAGCTGCATTGTCTTATGCACATTGAACAAATATCCAGGCAGTCAGATATACAACTGCTGAAACTTTTCTTAGCATGAAGAATTAATGAGGCAGGAAACTGTTGAGTTGAATTGAATTTCTAGTCATCACAGGACATTGGTTGGCAACCAGATTTGTTTAACAAACAAAGCATATGTTGCAATTTATTGATATATGGATATAGTTGCATGAATATATAAAAAATAAAGATATTGTTCAAAGAAGGTAATCACAAAAAATTGCATGGAAGAAGACTCACTGTCAGTTCTGTAGTCCACAGAAAGGCATGTAGGCGGGGTGGGGGAGCTTCAGCCCCCCCCCCTAAATTCTCATGGTGGTCCGTGAGAAGGCCTTACTGGTACATTATTTAAACTGTTATGTTATTCATATCATGATCTGATCACCATGCTCAATATATTCCATATGCATGGGGGTGTTGGGGTAACGATACAAAAGGTTTGCTAGAGTAGACCGTCTTTCACTCAGACTCAGCCCCCCCCCCTTGAATCAAACTCAGCTCCCCCCAAAACAAAATCCTGGCTATGGGCCTGTCCACAGAAATAACTTTGCCAAACTTTGCATGGATATTGTTTGCTTTTCATGGGGTGAGCAATGTAGGAAGTAAACTGTGGCAGTAGGTCAAATGGAAAGTAGATAATTATTAGGCTTGGGTAACCACGGAAAAATTTGGTTCTAAACTCGTTTTGTTTTTAGGGGGCCCTTGCATTTCGTTTTTTTTAATAATTCCGAAATTTTCCTTTTAAAATTTTTGAAATATACGAAATTTTGTATAATTACTAATCGATTTGTTAATGGCGGACGCAATTGCACAATATGCTAAAAAACCTCCAAATGGGACAGGGGGAACTTCCGAAGCTTCCCTCTCCCTCTGTTGTTGACTGTTGGTGTGATAAAACAAACAACAACTATAAAACTTGCACCAGACATGCGAAAATAATTACGAAATAATTACGAAATAATTACGAAATAATTACAAAATAATTACAAAATAATTACAAAATAATTACGAAATAAATTGAAAAAAATGTTTTGAATCTAATTTACTCCTCACACTATTCCTGCATGGCTCAATATTGGATCATAAGCTAATTTAAATACAAATTAATAACAAATTATGAAATTAACGAACGAAACCACCCAAGCCTACCTCTAATAGCTGGACAAAAAAGGGCACATGGGCAATATTTCTTTACTTCTTAGTAACAACAAGCTATAGTTGTCTACAGCATTCCCTTTGCAACATAACTCAAAAATTTATGAGTCATATTCTTCTAGTTGCCATTCTACCTCTATCAGTCCACATAACCAGTGGTCATCACAGCTAATAGATCCCCCTTCCTCCATTGGGTCCAAAATGGAAGGACTGTGTGGAGGTGAATTTCAAGACAAGAGGAAATTCCTTATCTGTAGCCTCTTTGAAATAAAAATGCCACACAGGTTAGCAATACCTCACAACAGTATTTATTAACACATGATTGGAATTAAATGCAACATAAACTGTTAATACTGCCACTTTTGATTCAACAAGTAGTAATTTATTCACTGGAGGGAGTTCCAGCATTACAATGCTTTCAAACAGAGAAGACTGCCATGTGCCTCCACCAACCTAGCCTTGTGAGTTTATGGTGCATGTAACTGATTCTATACTCATGAGTTCAAGTTTTAGGCAAACTCATATGGGAGAAAGTGGTCTTTCAGAAAGCTTGGTTCCATTCTGCAGTTTTGGTAAATCAAAACCAACATCTTGGATTGAGGTCTGAATCCTTTGCAAGTTCTTGTAAGAACGTTGTTACATGATCCCTACAGTACACATATTAAAACAGTCTGGTTACTGCATGTTTCACTAGCTGTAGTTCACAAATACTTTTAAAGGAACACACAATGTACAGTGCATAACAATAGTAATTAACAGGACCTATGCAGAGCCCCCAAGTTGGGAACCTGTGTATTTGGTGAGACTGCAACTCAATCTAGAACAAAGTTTAATCTCAAATCTTGATTAGCTTTTCTATTGACCTGTTTGGGTTCTTAGTTCATCCCATCCTAAACATCATACAAGCAACAAGATAAAACTTCCACAGCCTTTTTGGCATCAATTGTCAATAAGAATTTTATTGGTATTATTGCTGTATATTTTTATTATGATTTTATTTAATTGTTGTTTACAAATTTTAATGGTTGGAATTTGTATGTTTTATGTTGTAAGCCTCCTTGAATCTGCAATTCAGAGAAAGGTGGGCTAGAAATAATGTGAATAAATAAATACATACATACATAATTGTAAAACAGAGATAAAGCTGTGCATGATCAATATACCAGTGACACCTAACCCCAAATCTCTATGACATCACCCAGTGGTATGCAGAGGTTTAAAATCATAGGAGACAGTACTGACTCTAGTAGAATCTCACAGGTCATTGGCGAAGAGGCTGAGCAACAGTCCAAAAGCATCATGTTTTGCCAAAAAGGACTGGAATCACCACAAAATGTTGTCCCTAAGTTCCACATCAGCCTGTTTTACAACCATCTTGAATGCATATTGTAATGGATCCAGACCCACCCATTTCCTCAAATAAAGACAAACAAAGCTAAACCTGAAGATATGACACCATCACTCAAAAGAAAACAATACTTTAAGGAAGATAGAAACTGGTGAAGTCCAGTGAAGATGGCTTTAATAAGGATCTTACACAGTAGAGGGGTTGGAACTTTGTCCTTTTTCAAGGAAGCATTTGTAAACACTGCCAAATCTGAGAGCACTCTTTTAGCATCTCTAATCAGCCAGGATGGACATGGGTTAGACAAGTGGCCTCATTCACAAAACAATTTGCCCAATGATGTTGATGAACAAATTAAAGCTCATGCGATAAAACTGGACAAATGCATGACTTAATTACTATCCTAAACTCTACTTCCAAATGTAGAGTTCAAGTCAGAATGGATCCAAGAGATTTTCTGCACAAAAATAATTTTTTTAGCAAATTTTCTGTAGCCGGTCTTTGAGTGTTCCTTAGTCTGAGATTATGAATGTAAGAGACTAATACTTCAAATTACTGTGCTGCATCAAATTGTTCTGATATAAAAAAGCAGCAAAGAACTGTTTCTTCACTGCCCTCATTTCTGCAGAGTAGTTTCTATAACCCACGTTTGATCAGATGCATTTTAACAGTGTTATGTTTTATCTGTCTGTTTTAACTGTGTTAACTGATTATCTAGACCCGGCACAGTCTGGCTTTAGGCCGGGACATGGAACTGAGACAGCCTTGGTCGCCTTGGTAGATGATCTACGCAGGGAGCTAGATAGGGGGAGTGTGTCCCTGTTAGTTCTGCTGGACCTCTTAGCGGCCTTCGATACTGTCGATCACGGTATCCTTCTGGGGCGCCTCATGGACATGGGGCTCGGAGGCACTGCTCTGCGGTGGCTCCAATCCTTCCTTGAGGGACGGACCCAGAAGGTGTTATTGGGTGACACCTGTTCGGCTCCGCAACCGTTGCTGTGTGGAGTCCCACAGGGTTCAATCCTGTCCCCAATGTTATTTAACATCTACATGAAGCCGGTGTTTAGCTGCTGTATCGGACTGGATGAGAGCTAACAAATTGAAATTGAATCCAGACAAGACAGAGGTCCTACTGGTCAGTCGGAAGGCCGAACAGGGTATAGAGTTACAGCCTGTGTTAGACGGGGTTACACTCCCCCTGAAGACGCAGGTTCACAGCTTGGGAGTGATCCTGGACTCATCGTTGAGCCTGGAACCCCAGGTCTCAGCGGTGGCCGGGAGAGCTTTTGCCCAATTAAAACTTGTGCGCCAGCTGTGTCCATACCTTGGGAAGTCAGATCTGGTCACGGTGGTCCACGCTCTTGTCACATCCCGGTTGGATTACTGCAATGCACTCTACGTGGGGTTGCCTTTGAAGACTGCTCGGAAACTCCAACTAGTCCAGCGAGAAGCAGCCAGGTTGCTCACCGGAGCGGCGTACAGGGAGCATACCACCCCCTTGATACGTCAGCTCCACTGGCTGCCGATCCAATTCCGAGCACAATTCAAAGTGCTGGTTTTGACCTACAAAACCCTATATGGTTCCGGCCCAGTGTATTTGTCCGAACGGATCTCCCTCTACATCCCACCTCGAAGTTTAAGATCCTCTGGAGAGGCCCTGCTCTCGACCCCGCCACTGTCACAAGTGAGGCTGGTGGGGACGAGGAGCAGGGCCTTCTCAGTGGTGGCCCCCCACCTGTGGAACTCACTCCCCGGGGAGATTAGATCGGCGACTTTCCTTCTGGCGTTTAGGAAAAAACTGAAGACCTGGGTGTGGGACCAAGCCTTTGGTCATTCTAACAACTAATTTAAGGATCTGACGATAGATAAGGACAAATGGAATGGAATGGATATATGGACTCTGAACCCTGAACATGAGATTGTCTTATTATTTTATTATGTATTGATGTTTTAATTTAACTGTTGATTGTTTTGGTATTTTGTATTGTTTGTCAATTGATTTGGGCATCTAATTGTGCCTCCTCCTGTAAGCCGCCCTGAGTCCCCCCCCCCCCCCGGGGTGAGAAGGGCGGGGTATAAGTAAGTGAAATAAATAAAATAAATAAATAACTGCAATGAGAGGAGAGGGTACTGCTGTTGCTACTATTACTATTATTTTCTGTATTGTCACTCTAGTTGTCCACTCACATTCTTTATTATCTAAAGTGCCTGCAAACACTAAGTACTCCAAAAAAAAATAATTAAGGAATTAATGTCAGTTGCCCAGGTCATTTCCCTATTTCACAAATCAATTATATCAATGGAATTGTCAGTGCTAGCTGCTGCAAATTTCTCCAAAGCATTTCCTTTCAAATCCCGTTATCATATCCTTTCAAAGCCCCCCTAAGGGCTTTCAGTAGGTGCATGTCATCCCCTCCTCTTGGCAGAAGGACACAGTGGGCCACTGCATGCTCCTGCAAAAAAAAAAAAAAAAAAAAAAGGGGGGGGGGGGACTCTGAAAGCATATGTGGCTGCCTGGTGTGGAACTCTTCCCCTGCGCCAACTGATTTTATATTGCTGTGTAGATAGGGCCTAATTTTACCCTTAGATGAACAACTTGATTTCTCCTTTTTAAGAGAGGGGCAGCTCCCGGTGGCACAATGGGTTAAACCCTTGTGCCAGTCGAACTTCTGAATGAAAGGTCAGTGGTTTGAATTCAGGGAGTGGGGTGAGCTCCCATCTGTCAGCTCCAGCTTCTCATGCATGGACATGAGAGAAGCCTCCCACAGGATGGTAAAACATCCAGGCATCCCCTGGGCAATGTCCTTGAAGATAGCCAATTCTCTCACACCAGAAGTGACTTACAGTTTCTCAGTTTGCTCCTGACACAAAACAAAAGAGCTATTTAAGAGTCCAAGAGATGAAAGCAGGGAGGAAATTGACTTAGATTTTTTTTAAATTATTAGCATACATTTCATATTACATAGTGCACTATTTGCCACTCTTCATACATTGTATATGTCTAGTCTCACTTATGCATTTTACCTTGGAGAGAATGGACTTTCTGCTTTCCTACTTAAAGACATATTAAATGCAAAATTAGCTGTCATATTTAAATATAAAAATTTCCATTCCATCCTCTAACCCCATTACTATATTCTTAATCTTAAAATTAAAAGGGAAATTGATTCAGAATTTTGATCTCCCTTTGGTACATATAATAGAGGGAGGGAAGCTAGACACTCCATTTAGAGGAAACCAAATTATATGCATAATTGAGAGGACCTGTCCACCGTTTAGGCAACATCAACATCTTTAAATCTGGGAAATGAGTGACAGCTCGGTTGTATTTGCCTTGCTCCCTTCTATCAATTCAAGCCTATCCAATTATAGTGTCTTGTGGTGGGTATCTTATTAGGAAGTCTTTTGACATGAAAGTAATGTGTCACAAAGAAGATCCAGCAGGAGGTATGCTGTGATTTAGGGGTGATGAACTGAAACAGTAGAAATGGTAGAATGGCTGACTTCTCTGCTTAATCATAGGATTTATCTGGAAACTTCAATCCAGATGTTATGAAGAAGAAGAAACTGTGTTTTATTTCTGACTTCACAGTTTCATGATGGGGTTCCTTACTGCCATGAGAAGGCAGGGAAGTAATTTAAATATTTCATACAATCTCTGAAATATCCTGTAAAAAACTGTGAATAAAGACCAAATATACAAGAGTTCTATCTGAGTCAGTAGTGGCTTGGTACTTGTCCGAATCATACTCTTTTGAGGAGAGTGTTTGTATTTTTGGATCATAGTATGAGATTTTTTTTCATGTCAGGAGCAACTTGAGAGACTGCAAGTCGCTTCTGGTGTGACAGAATTGGCCGTCTTCAAGGATGTTGCCCAGGGGATGCCCAGATGTTTTTGATGTTTTACTATCCTTGTGGGAAGCTTCTCTCATGTTCCCACATGAAGAGCTGGAGGTGACAGAGGAAGCTCATCCATGCTCTCCCCGGATTCAAATTTCCGCCCTGACAGTCTTCAGTTCTGCCAGTACAAGGATTTAACTCATTGTGCCACCGGGGGGGGGGGGGGGGCTCTTATAGTATGAGATGAGCAGCTGTAAAAAAAAAATAGGTGATTAACAGCCATTTATTCAAAGCTGGAGATGTTCCTCAAAAGTGTAGAAAACAAACTGAAAGGGGAAAAACTGGGGAGAATTAAAACTATAACAGACAGAGATCAAAATGTTAAGACTGATTGCTATGTGCATGCCTTGGTCTTTCTTAAATCAAACATTAGGATTTGTACGTTATCAATAGTAAACCTTTTCAGAATCTAATAGTGGGTAAATGAATGGCTGATTGTTAATGTTAACAGCCAAAGACTCAAAATTTGATGTACAGTTTCATATCTAAAACTAGCCCTTTTAACAGGAAAAAATTAAATCTCTTTACGTAACATTAATTTGCAAGCCGATTGTTTTTCAAGACTAAGGATCATTTGTAGGGAGCTATCAGCCATTGGGCATTTTTTCAGCATCAATATACCAACTGAAATTCTATTAAGATCCATTCCCATGCTTATCATTAAGAATTCATGAAATGGAATAGCTCAAGTAATACCTCTAGTGGTCATTTAACTGCCATGAGTAAAGAGTATTTTTGTTGTATTCTTCATCATATATTCATACCACATGATACAAATGATATATTTGTACATAATATATTTGTACCACATACCATGAGTATTTATTTTTACAAATATTTTCCTACACATACAAATTAATTTTAGTGCATGCTAATGGTTCAACTCTGCTCTTGACAATGCACTAGATACAATCTTCTTTGCAATTACAATGCATCACTTCATAGCAGTTCATTCAGCTTCTCTATTCCTTTCCCAATATAGTTCCTCTTAAGTCAAGTTTAGTACCTGCTATACCTATCTAGTACCCTCGGTATCATTCATTTATTACTTGGAGGACACTTCTGCCTCTTGTGGTTGTTTGTGACACTACTTTAAATAGTTGCTGTTGTGTGCCTTTGTTTCTGACTTATGGTGACCATGAAATGTCGCCAAGGTTTTCATGACAATATTTGTTCAAGGGCAATTTGTCTTTTGCTTTCCTCTGAGGGCCCTTCCAGACAGGTCCCAAAATATGGGACCTGTTGGGCTTTTACTGCAGGTGTCCTAATGATGCCTTTGGTAACAGTGAATTGATTCACGACAAAGTAGGTAAACCCTGCTTTGTCCCGAATTAATTAAATACCCCCTTAGACCTTGGCTGTCCTGAAAGGCTTGGATCTAATTGGGTTCAGGGCCTGTGGCCTAGGGGTCAGTCCCCACAGTCCTCTTGGTTTTTCAGGCTTCATGAGCATGGAGAACCAAGAGAGCACTGATCCTTTCCCCAACCTCTCCCCCACTCCAAAAAAGATTAAAAGTTTTTTAAAAAGCTTATTGGTAGAAAGGATTTGCCAGGAGGTAGTGGACAGGTGCAAAATTGCTCCTGCCCCCCCCCCCCCAACACACACACCCCTCCTGGCATGTCATTTATACATGGCAGGAGGCCTGTCAGAGCAGCATAATGGTGGCTTGGTAAGTTTTTTTTTACTTTTAAGGGTTTTGGTTTTTATTGGGAAGGGGGAGCTTGGGTGGCCCCATGCCATCCCAGAAGTTACTGGAATAGGGTGGAGTCACCCCATGCCCAAAAGGTACAATCATAATCATATTGTTGTGTGCAAGCATTTTTATACAGTAAAAATGCACATGCTAATGTTATCATTGTTTAATCCTCCTACCTCTGCCTTTGGTTGGCTGAGAGCAGGGCTGACTGTGCATCAATTCTTGATTGGCCAGGAGGGGGGACTTGACTGGCTTGCCTCCTAATTTAAAGAAGCTCTGATGACGCAGCTGGGAATCTTCTCCTTGTTCGATGGGGAAGCCCAGATGTTTTGTGGTAGCTTCCTGGGTGGAGGGAATTTCCCAGAAAGTCCAGTTCCTATTTGGGGAGCTAAATTCTTGATCCCAGGGCAATGGTCAGCCAGGTGTGATGATGGGATTATGGAGATGAGGAGTCCAAGATGCAGAGGACAAAAGAAGATGATTTCTGGGTCCGATCCCAGGCAAGGTAGAATATAAGGAGAGTCCCAAAAATGTAAATTGGTGTATCTGAGCCATCAGTGTCTCTGTTTCTAGTTTTGCCTGGCTGATAGTTGGGCCACATCTAGAGCAGTCCCGGGTGGAGATCAGGGAACTTATTAATCAATACTGTCTGTATACAATGCCAGATGGTTCTTGCTCAGGGTGTGCCCTCTGCCTGAGCCACAGTTGGGCATTCCTGGATACTGCCACATCTGGCTTAGTTCAGGCAGAGATGGAAAAGTCAATGCAGCTTGTCCCTTTATAATGTCTTATACTACATAAAATATTTCATAAGAGAGATAGGGAAGGAAGGCAAGGGATAGAAGGCAGTCAATGTAAATCAAATTAGTTATATTTCATGGAAAGGGTTGAAACATTGTCCCTTTTCTGGTTGGTGCCCAGTTCATGCACACATGTGCATATATGGATCAGCAGATTATGATTGATGAGTCCCTAATTGTCACTTTTGTCTAAGGATTAGCCCAACTTTAAAGATCTCAGAAATTTTTCTGTGGGATCAGCAGGAGGTAATGACCTGGCACTGTCTCTGGTGAGAATCATACCTTGTTAATATATTTTGGATGGGGTAGGCAATAAAAGTATAACATGGGCAGGAGGCTGCAGGGAGGGATACAAAGTAGACATACTGAAATGGAGAGAAAAAACATACATTTTATCAAAAAGAAGGTTAGGGTTTAATGTATTGTCGAAGGCTTTCAAGGCCAGAATCACTGGTTTGTTGTATGTTTTTCGGGCTGTATGGCTATGTTCTAGAAGCATTCTCTCCTGATGTTTCACCTGCACCTATGGCAGGCATCCTCAGAAGTCGCGAGGTCTGTTGGAAACTAGGAAAAACTGGGTTTATATATCTGTGGAAAGTCTAGGGTGGGAGAAAGAACTCTTGTCTGTTGGAGATAGGTGTGAATGTTTCAATTGGCCACCTTGATTAGCATTTGATGACCTGACAGTTTTTAGCTATGCCCTGTTACTGCCTGGAGGAATTTTTTGTTGAGAGGTGATGAGCTATTCCTGTTTGTTTCTTCTCTGGAGTTCCCCTGTGTTTGAATTTTATTCTTTATTTACTGTTATAATAGTAGCCAAATTTTATTCATTTTCATGTTTTTTCCCCCTTTCTGTTGAAATTGTTCACACGTTTGTGGATTTCAATGGTTTCTTTGTGTTGCCTGACATGGTAGTTGTTAGAATGGTCCAGCATTTCTGTGTTGTCAAATAATATGCCATGTCCAGGTTGGAGACCTCGCGGAAAGTGAGGGAAAGGAAATTATTTCATTCAATTTGACTTAGATGTCCTTGGTGAACTATACATTGCTGGGGTGGGGATGCTGTTTGATAGCATTGAAGTTAAATTAGGGTCAATATTACGTTTTCCTGAGTGGTTCCTTGTTCTTTACCCCAAAAGCATTCAGTTACAATGCCATCCTCTCAGTGTGTGAAATATATGTACCTTATTTTGGTGGATTAGATGGTTGAAAGTGTCAATTCAGACTGTTTTTGAAAACTTTACCCAAAAGATTATTTTTGGGTGGTGAAAATGGAAAGTTAGAAATTCAAAATTGGCAGAAAGAGAAACAGATTTCCCCTGTGCTTGGATGGGTGATCCCTTGGCACTTCCATGTATATCTCCATGTACACACTGAGCAAATGTGTGTTTCCTCCACCTGTGTACATTTTAGGATTCACAAAGCAAATTTCCCCATTTTGTGTATTAAATGCTCTTTTGTCACTGAATAATGTGTGAAGTGGCCCTAAACTCCATTCATTATGGGCTCTTGGTACATAGAGCAAATGCTCATTTGCTGAAAGGAATTAAGCTTGTGTAGTGGCAGAGCATGATAGATTTCACCAAGTGAGTTTATCTGGATTGAACTATTCTAGCTCTCATACACTTCACAGCTGGATGATCAGTGGCCAGCAGTCAGTCTGCTAATCTTCAAATCATTAATTAGCAGGATAAACCTCTTATTACTGAGCTCATTATGGGTGAAATTCTTCCCCTCTGCAGTACTTAAGTACCTCTTGTGCATTATATTAAGGTCTTAATCACTTCTCACTTGGTGCTGAACCTTTGCATGGAGTGAGTTTCTTAGTATATAATTTATAAAAGCTCTAAGATTTAAGCCAGCAAGGACACACACACACACGACACACAGACACACACAGACCAAGTAGTTTATTCTTTCATTATGCTTGTCAGCAGTTTATTGGCCAAGATTTGCAATTGTGAAAGGAATACATTCAGACATTCTCCAAGTTGTGAATGCCTCAGACAACTATTAGGTGTTGCTGCGAAGTTTGCCAACTCACATTTTCCTGTTCCATTGTGTGATGTAGGAGTGTTTTATTTCACCAGAATGTGTCTAGTCCATCAATATAATGCAGGCATCAGAAAACTTACTTGGAAAAAAAAATAATTAAAAAAAGAAAAATAGAAATTAAATCAACATCTTAAAATGGATGTGGATATCCTTCTTGACTGAAACATCTGAGCAATTTTGAAGAGAGTTCAAATAATATTTGGCAGTGTCTCAAGGAATGGCTCTGCACTAGATGAAGTAACATGAAAGGAATTAGAACGAAGTGTATTTCATTCATCAGTGGCCTCCATACATAAAAGTGGGAGAGCTGACTTTGCTGAGTTTCTCTCCATTTGCAGTCTACCTGCTCCCTGTGTACTGGGAGCATTTATTTACAATATTTATATCCCGCCCTTGTCACTCTGGAGGAGATTCAGTGCGTCTTACAAATTGGCAACAATTCAATACCGTATGAACAAACATATAAAAAGAATAAGCATATACATTTAACTATAAAAGTTCAGAAAAAATCTATACAATTAAAAACCAATTTATAACAACTTAGACCCCTTCCCCCCACTACAACCATCTCCCTCTCCATAGAGTTTCAGCCCTTCTTTTTATAGCCACCCCACTCCCCCAAATCCCCTCAAAACACAATGTTCTCTAGGTACACATTGGTTACAGATTGGGGAAGGCAAAAAAAAACATCCTGGGGCTTCTTGGGAGCTGGTAAATGTGATATGAGGTCCTTGCAGGGTGTGTGTGTGTGAAGAGTCTTATCTGACGATAGAAGTAGGTTACTGATTAGTTTGGTAAAAGTCCAGAGCAACACAGATTTTAACAGTTGTGCTGTCATAAGTGGGTTGTAGAAGAGCCCGTGGCCTGAGTCAGTTGTGAGCTATCACTGGCCAGGTGTTGTTGCTGGCCTCGAGTTGCAAAGTTGGGGCCTCAATTCTGCCAGGACTGAGTCCCCAGGAGCTGAGCCAAAGGCAGCAAGGAAAACAAATACTGCCCCTTCCCTCGAAGCCCCTGGCAATGGTACCTTCATTTCTTGCTTAGGCCTGAGGCCCCACAAGTGTGGCCCTTTTATTCCCCAGCTCTGGGGCAAACAGGTACTGTTGTTGGCCTCGAGTTGCAGAGTCAGGACCTCAGTTCTACCAGGAGTGAGTCCCCAGGAACTGAGCCAGAGGCAGCAAGGAAAAAAAAACACTGCCCTTCCCTCAAAGCCCCTGGTGATAGTATGCTCACTTCTTACTAGGCTCTCCAAATCGGATTCATTTAGTTTGTATGGGCTATAAAAAGACCAGTGAAAATCACTTTCCCACATTGGTCCATTTCTCCAATAGTGGATATCCTCACCTCCCCTTCACCTAAGGTCCCTTGCTTCTGTACTAGATGCTTGGACTGCAGTGCCTGTACCACTTTGATGTTTCCCATAATGAGAAGTTTCAAAGTGGAAAAAGTGAAAGGTTACAGCCTGACAGGCAAGTAAGAATGAGTGTGTCATTCTACATAAAACTATCATTTTATTCATTCATTCATTATATGTTAAGTGGTTGTAGGAATATTCCATCCTCTTCTAGTCCCTTTTAAACTCATAACTCATTATGCAAAAATATGTCACGGTGTTCTCAGTTTAAGTAAAATTGAAAGTAATCTCTAGTTTTTCCTGGCTAGCATCCCAAAAGGGGGGAAAGCCACAGAAATTAGCCGTTCTTTATTACAGTGATATCATCTTTTTATTAACATTTACTATGCTGACTAGATAACTTTTGAATTATGATAGAACATTTTTCCCCTCTGAAATACTGTGACTTTTTCCTATTATAGTAAAAGTTTTGACACAGAATAGTTTTGAAAAATTAAGAATTTTTTATATCTTGAGTAACTAATTGACCTTCTATAAATGGACACGAGTTGTAGAAATGAATTAGTTTTGGACACAACCCCAAAACACATGCAATGGATTAAGCTGCATTGAACACATTGACAGTTAATTCAGGACAGACATTTTTTATTGTAACTGAAACAGCAACACCAGTAGTTTGTTTTAAGATGTTATCCCTGAGCTATTTGGGACATATTGAGTGGAATTATTTCTAACACTCTGAAATTTCAAAGCTTCAAGACATACATAATTGAATACAGGATTGCACCACTGATTAATATCTTCCAGGTCCTATTTAGTTACTATAAGAAATGCATCAGTTAGCATCCATTAACTCTGTATTGGATCCAGAGTACCAGTGAGCAGAACTCAGTTCATAGAAGCACTGAATGATAGAGTAGGAAAGATCTACATAAATTATCTTGTCGAACCCATTAGCATACAACTAGATTACTTCTGAAAGATGGCCATCCAACCTCTGTTTAAACACTTCTAAAAAAGGAAAGACCTTTGAGTCAATCTTCTCAAACAGTTCTTACAGTTGATGTGTTCTTCCTAATATTTAGTTGAACTTTCTTTTCTTAATTATGAAATATTCCCACTCATAGAAAGCGGAAGCAAATGGTTTCCCCAATTTCCTCTCTCACGTCCAATATGGGCTCCTTAAACTTTTCACTTGCAACCTCTTCTGGCCCAAGAAATGTTTATGTGATCCCGAGTATATTGGTATATACAATGAGTATAAATGAGTATAGAAATTAAACATTTATTAATACATCAGCATTGTCAAGGCTTGCTGAACAGGTTGATTTTCCTTTTTATGAAGTACAGTTGAAGCATCTTCTGCAGAGTCTACTGTGAACACTGAACTACAGATTCGTGCAAATGTCTAAAACAGCCACTAAGTGATGTTCAGAAAACTTTTACCATTACTAAATTTTGGGACCCCAACACTGAACTAAGGGGACACTATTTGCAGTTGGGACCCACAGTTTAAGAAGCTCTGGGTTAAAGAACTCAGTTTGGAGTGGAATCGGGAATTATCAGTTTGGCCATGTTCTATAAGCATTCTCTCCTGACGTTTCGCCTGCATCTATGGCAAGCATCCTCAGTGGTTGTGAAGATGCTTGCCATAGATGCAGGCAAAACGTCAGAAGAGAATGCTTATAGAACATGGCCATATAGTAGGGCTGGGCGGTTTCGTTTCGTAATTTCATAATTCGTTAAAAATTCGTTATTTTTTTGATAACGAAGCGATATTGAACCATTCAGGAGCAACTAAAAAATGAAACGAATTTTTCCAATTCATTTTGTAATTGTTTCGGAATTGTTTCGTTATTGATTTGTTATTGATTTGTAAACGTTTCGTTATTATTTCCGCATGTCTGGTGCAAGTTTTAGGGTTGCTGTTTGTTTTCTCAGTGAAAAAAAATATAATTATCACACCAACAGTCAACAACAGAGGGAGAGGGAAGCTTCAGAAGTTTTTTTAGCGTATTGCGCGATCGCGGCCGCCATTAACAAATCGATTCGTAATCGATTCGTAATTGTTTCGTAATTGTTTTATGATTTCGTAAATATTGAACTTTTTTTAAGGAAAATTTCGGAATTCTTTTAAATAACGAAACACAAAAAAACCCCTAAAAACGAATCGAGTTTAGAAACAAATTTTTCCGTGTTTGGACAGCCCTACCATATAGCCCGAAAAACCTAAAACAACCAGTGATTCCAGCCATGAAAGCCTTCAAGAATTATCAGTTTGTTTCTCTATCCTCTTAACCTCTGCTAATTCAACAAATCACCCCTCTACGAAGGAACCCAAACCAGTGAGCAAAGGTTCTGTGGAGCTCTTCCCACAAGTAGCCAAACATAAAAGCTCTGCTAAAAATCAGGTATGGTTTATCTTTGCCTTGTTGTTGTTGTTATATTATTATTATTATTATTATTATTATTATTATTATTATTATTATCATCATCATCATCATCATCATCATCATCCCTCTTTATCTCCCCAAATGGGACTTAAAGTGTCTTGACATAAAAGCATTAGTATACAATTTAAAATATACAAATATGCAATCATAGCTATTACCTTGGTGCTGTTTCTTTACTGGAAGAATGAGTACAGTTTAATTATGTCCTCTAGAAACAAAATAGTGCCTTAACTTGAATGAGTACATTCAACTGTATGAAACTATGCCTCTTTCCAGTAAAGGACATGAGATTTCTTTTAGACTTGCCAATAGCAATCATCAAAGTCTTTTGCATTACTTTGTACATACGAGTTGTTTTGCGATAAAGATACTGCCTACAGCACAATGCATAAGCATAATTATCTCCTTATATCGGAACCCGCTCGGCTTCCATTGAATAAGTGACTGTTTCCACTTAATTGAAATGACCCCCATGAATGTAGCTTAAATACTGCACAATAAGCATATCAGTAGGTTAAGCAATTAAAATGCACAACTTTTGATAGTGTGCATAATTTGGAAAAGAAAATCAGATACAGTAGTCTGAATCAGCTATTGCGCCAGAGCATGCAAAACCATTTTGGCTAATTCTTTCTCCTTCCAGATGTTCTTGTCCTGAAAGCAAAAAAGATGTGACACACAAATTGTTAGATGAGTCACAGCTTGATCATTTCACAAAGTTTAACTTTTGAGCCTTCTGGAACTTTTAATTAGCACACGAAAGGCTTGGAAGTTATGGATCCAGATAAATGATAAAAGGTAGATGGACATCATAAAATAGAAATCCACAACAGCCTCCTTAGAAGTGTAAAAATACCTACCAGCAAATTGAACATTTGCCCTTTTACTACTTTTCCATTTTATACAGTTGTCACCTCCTTCTGGGTAAGGTTAACAAAAGTGCCTTGAAAGGAAAAGATCACTGCTTTCTCCAAGATGTGATGCATAGCACAACCAAAGTTAAGAACAAGTAGTGAGCCTCATCCCTTCTCTTTGAGCACTACAGCCCTCTCCTGGATCATTCTAGAGATTATGGTTTCAGTTTATATCCTGTCGGTGTCAGTATATATTTAATGAGGGGCATGCAATCATATAAAATATTGAATCTGGTATGTTAGAAAGTGGCCCAATTCTACTTGAGCTGATTTAGAACTTTTGTTGTTATTCTTGTTGTTGTCATTATGTACGAGGGGTATTTTTTAAGTAAGGTCCGTTTTGTTGTAGACACTAGTAGTTCACACGCATACTGCAACAAACACATGCGTCATGTACTGGCATGCCTCGGGAACAACTGTGCTCAGTTTCCACTCTGTAGCTAACCTGTACGGTTCTATTCTGTGCTTTAAAAATGTTTAAGACTATCAACTCACCCGCCGCATGTGAGGTCGCTCAGTGATACGGTTTTTGTCAGCAAGGAACCTGCCTGCTGCAGAAATTCATCGACAGATTTGTGAAGTGTACAGTGATACTGTTATGAGTGAAAGCAAAGTGCGTAAGTGGGTATGACAATTCAAAGATGGCCGTGACAACGTCCATGATGAGGACCGCTCCAGTCGCCCTTCTTTGATTACAGACAATTTGGTGGCTTCAGTTGAAGCGAGGATTCGTGAGAACAGGCGCTTCACAATAACAGGTCTCTCAAATGAATTTCCTGATGTGTCAAGATCAGTGCTTTACAACATTGTTTCTGAACACCTAAAGTTTAGGAAACTGTGCTCCCGTTGGGTCCTGAAACTCCTAACAGAGGACCACAAAAACCAAAGATTTGAGTGTGCGATGAAGTTATTGAACCTCACATGCGGCGGGTGAGTTGATAGTCTTAAACATTTTTAAAGCACAGAACAGAACCGTACAGGTTAGCTACAGAGCAGAAACTGAGCATAGTTGTTCCTGAGGCATGCCGGTACACGACACACACGCTCGTTGCGGTATGCGAGCAAACTACTAGTGTCTACAACAAAACGGACCTTACTTAAAAAATACCCCTCGTACCTTCAAAGTTACTGTAACTCAAAACAAAATCAAAATATGTTAAGTTTGTGATCTGTAACTCACATTGACAGCTCTTTTCTTTTCCTTCTCATAATTGGATGTATTTTCTGACTGTAGTCTCATTCTAAAATTAATGTTTGCAGAAAAAATACAATCTTCTCAGACAGACTCTTTCACATCATTATTCAATGTCACTCTGTGGAGCAGTCCACATTTTCTCCCTCCCTTGATTTCACATTAGTTTTCTGTGTCTGGCAGGGCAATAATCTCATTAGACAGTACAGAAGAATATTAAGGAAGGATATGGTAACTTTATTATTATTATTATTATTATTATTAAACTTTATTTGTACCTCGCTAGCATCTCCCGAAGGACTCGATGCAGCTTACAAAGGCCAAGGCCTCAACAACAACAACAGACAATAACAATATAATACAAGCAAATTAAAAACATAAGCAATAACAACAAAACATTACACTATTACGCAATAAAACCAGGGCCGGGCCAATGAAGGGTACAAGTTAAAAGTGCTGGGTGTGTGAAGTGGTATGTTAAAAAAAATTAAAGCGGGCTTTAAAGCAGGCTTTAAAAAAAAATTTAAAGCCCGCTTTACCCGTGTCACCTCCACTTTCCCTTTTCCCTCCCTTTCTTGCTATAGTTTCCTCTATTCCTTGCTAGCTGAAAAACATTCCACAAAGACTAAACATATTAACGGTGGCAAGAAGCTTCCATATCCCTGTCTGTATTCTTTTCCACACAAGTCAGATTATAATCCTACATAGTCACAAATCTACTGAGGAGCAAATCTAAATTTATTTCCTTATAATAAATTGACACTGGCTGCTTTTTAATGCAGTCACTGAGGAGTGATTCCAAAAACTGAAGGGTTTTTAAACAAATTTGCAACAGTGAATCAACATATTGTTCTGAACATTAAACTGTGTCTGTGTACTAAGTAAAAACAAAATACTGGTAATAGTTAAATGGTATTACAGATTTGCCTGCATTCCACACTTTGTTGACAGCTATAAATATAACTGTTAGGTGCTGTTGTTTCTCCCCATATAAATTTACTTCTAGAATTTCTGGTAATCATAGCCAGGAAGAAAGCTTATAATTCTTAATAACCACTTCAGAGTGATTTTGTGTCTCTCCTATTGTGTCTTTAGAAACAGGGGTATGAGGTCAGTTTGCTCTGACAACTTACCTGCTGCTGCTATTATCTATGCATCAGCTCAGCTTTTTGCAGCGGTTCATCCTTTGAAATTGTTCATTCAGTCCAATTGGCCTTACTTTGTTTTGCAGCTGACAACCCAAGAAGCATTTCTTATAGTGCACTTTGAATTCTTCTATAAGTCAATCGCAGCCTCAAAACATCTAATGATAAAAATGGTACATTTGCACATTATAACTATGTGTCAGGATGACATTTTCTTCTCATGGAGTGTGGAAATGCTAATGTAAATGTTCTGAGAATTCACGGGAGTTTTAAAAAAAATTAATACTCTATTTCAGGAAGCTAAATAACATTACAACTCTTTCCTTTTGTGTATATTTGTGTTTGACTTGAGTTATTCAAATGAGAAGAAAATAATTCTTTAGCAAAATATCCAAAATAGAATATTTTCTGTTTAACATCTAAGGCTTTGCTAATAATGAATAATAATAATCCATTTGAAAAAGTATATCCAAAGGAGGAATAACCAGTTTCTGGAATAAATTTCCTTGAGATGGACGACAACGACAACAACAACAACAAAATATATCTGCACCCTAACATTTGGTAACCATTTTATAATTATTCAGTAGCAGAGGTGATAGATATAGCTATCTTCCTCAGAAAATGACCCTTCTTTGTTATTTCTAAAAAGATTGATAAACTTATTCGTAGTCTTCAAATTTCACTTAAGATAAACTCTGTCAGGTTCTGTGTGTGTGTGTGTGTGTGTGTGTGTTTTACCAAGCCATACAAGGCTATTCAAGGGAGATCAGTTTGTCATATATCTTTCTAGGAAGCTACCAAATACAATTCAATATTTCTTCTAGGCTACCTTTTTATTATTATTTATTATTTGTTGATTTATTGAAATAGAAATACATTTGCAAGTGTTTGTTGCATGCAGTGCAATATTTTCCAGCTATTCATGTTTCATAATCAATTCTCAGATAATATCTTGTTCATCCAGGCTATCTTTATGGTGGAGCACAGGCTTGAAATCTCCCTTGAATATTTACCAACTATTAAGAAGTTATATGCAATGAATGATTTGAGGATTTTGAATGGTTTAATACTGGACTTCATTTGTATTATCAGAGTGAATTTTTAAATACCTGTAGTCTAGGAATTTTATATCTGCCTCAAATTTTGCATACTCTACAGCAGGGTTAAGCAACATATGCCCTGTGACCTCCATATCCCCTGCTTACTCTTATGGTGCATGGTAACAGAAATGCCACGACTTCCTTATAAACAAGGTATGTGAAGAATGCACATCTTTATATATCTCATGGCAATGCTAATCTTGTTGTAAACAAAATAAGCTTTTTTTTCAGTATCTTATTTTATGGGTAATTAT